>NW_027214067.1:20000-24800 GCF_042767895.1 Penaeus vannamei | reverse complement strand
ATGATGATGATGATTATCATTCACTCTCAATCTCGACCCCAGTGTGAATAAGGGGGTTAGAGCCAGGTAGAAACACTGTGTGATCTGACAGCTGCTTTTAGGATTTTCTTTGATTTTTATTCACTAAGGCCAGAGCAGCTCGACCACAATTTTTTTTTTCTTTTCCTTTCTTTTTCATATCATTGTCAGATGATGGCAAGCACAGACTGTATTGCTCATGTGATATTATGTTGACTTGCAACTCTGACTGTTATGTGAAAGACTTAGAAGAGATTCCTTTTAAGAACTCAAAACACTGAAAAAGGAACAGGTCTTGCTGGATAAAACCTTGATGAATAAAACATGTCTTTTAAGTAGCTGACAGGGTGAGGTAACTTATGAAAAAAGGAATCCCCCAATAAACCCAAACCTGAAAGAACAGGTTTTGTTCCTTCCTGACTGACCCCACCCCCTGTGCTTTCCCTTGCAGAGAAGTGCGGACGGATCATCCCCCGAGAAGTGCAGCATCATGTGAGTGGCGAGGCGACGATGGTTAGCCCTAGGTTGCCTGATGCCTAATTGGCTCCCACCCAGTTTTACGTACAAAATGACCTCCATCCCTCTGAGCCGCACGCTTCCTGTATCAGGATGGTTTTGCTGAGTTTTGAAATAAAAAAAGGGGCCTGAGTTCTTGTGAAGGTGATTTTTTTTTTTCTTTTTTTCTTAAAGTGATGTGCAAGAGTCCATATAATTGCATGTTTATCTTATTTTTCTTTTTGATTATATAGTGATTTATGTGAAAATGCTGCAAGAAGTAAGATATATATACATATATATAAATATATATTTATAGATGTATTGTAAACACATTTGAGTAGATATCATCTCCGTATCTATGTTTATATTGTACATTGAACATGAAAATTTGATTGGCTGTTGCATTGTCAAAGGAAGTGATGTGGTTTTGAGAGGACTAGGAAACAAAGGCCAGTTATTAAATTGCTTGTTACTTAAAGACATTAGTGCTGAGCATCAGAAGCTGGATGGGGTCACCAAGAGAAAGTGCTGATAGAGAACTTTTTTGTGTCGTAAAGGGATCTCACATTTTAAGAGGAGTAAATTGCATGCCTATCATGGGGCACGGGATAATTTGGTCCTGTGCTCATGATGGCCAGAATACAAAGAAGAATTTTGTTAGAAGATTCATTTGTTTTAACACACAAAAAAATAAAAAAGCAAACGGGGAAAAAAATAAACAAACCAGAATTTATATGTTGGCCTGAATTGGGTAGGTAAGTATACACCCCTTGCTGTATGGAGAACATGCCGGTTCTCAAAAAGGGGAACGGTATTCGCTTACATATATATATATTTTTTTTTTGTTTTTGTTTTTCTTTCATTTTAGTTTTTTTCTTTTTTTTTCCTTTTGGTTGCTTAATGATAAAACCAAACTTTTATGGTGGTTTGTATGACGAGGTCAGAGAGTTTTGCTTCATGTGCTTATTCTTCTTGGATATTAATATAAAACTTTTAAAAAATTAAAAAAAAAACAAAAAAGACTTAACATTTTCGAAGTGCAAGCATACTAAGTATTATAAGTAAGGAGAGAACAGTGTTAATTTACCTGTTAAGGAGGATGAGGCCTGCCATTTTTGGGAAGGGAAAATAAGGTGGGAGAGGAAGAGAGTTCACCAGAGGAAGCAAAACACCACACGGAAAGTTTTCACTCGTACAAGGGTTGTACTTCTTGTCTTTTCAGTTAGTTGTTGTTATTATTATTATTATTTATTTTTTTCATTATTTACTTTATCATTAATGCAGAAGGAAACTAAATTTTGCCAACGATTGGGTTTTATAATTTTCTTTTTATGATTATATCATTAATAGTTTTCAATGTTCTAAGTATATTTAAATGATTTTGTCGTGTTTTATTGATTTGTGCCAATAGAAATCAGTGAGTCAGAGAACTTTTTATGTCCAATTAAAAATAATAGAGAGAGATGTATGTGCTATTCTCTCTCGCAAATGTTCACTGCCATTTTGTTTCCTAAATGTAAGTGGTGGCAGCTCCATGTAGCTGTCACTTGTTAAGAATACCTTGTAGGGGTTAACTGTAATGCTTTTTGTTTTTCTGTATCATTGTCTCTCTTTGTTTTTTGATTCATGTTTTTATTTGGCTCCCCACATTACTTCAGGTCTATTTATATCACGTTATGTCTTTGCTTACGGCCAAGCCCAATGATTCCTATTGTAAGTAAGATGTGGTTGTTTCTAATAGGGATTTATTTTTTATTTCTTCAGCTATAAGGTAGGATGATTACCCGAGTCCCCTCCCTTTACACACACACACACACAAAAGGGAAAGAATTTATAGGATAATTTTTTTTTCCTATTGATTGATTATATGTTGAAGAAAATGGGAAGAGAGTATTGGAAGAAAAGAGAGGGGAAGAAAAAAAAAAAGATGATTTTTAGATTATTTTTAAGTTTTGTGATGACCAGATTCTGCTGACCTAAACCTTGGAACTTGTGACCACCCCAAAAATTTGCAAACTAGTGGACACAAACCAAGGCTTAGCAAAGTTGATGGCCTCTTTAACATTGTAATGAAGGCTAACACTCGTTTGCACGCTTATCTCAGCACACTGCCGCTGCAACCTCTCTGTAAGGGGATAGAAGGCCAGGCATGTTTCATGATCCTCATAGTAAAGGAAGTTATTATTATTTTTTTCTCTCTCTCTCTTATTATTCCCATTGAATTTTTATTTTATTTTTCCCCATTGCTGATATACAAATCTTTTTTTTATGTTAATGCTAGCATCATTCTTTTCCTTACATGGGTTGCAGCAGCTTATAAGTTTTACAGAGGAAAAAGTCTTTTTATGTTTGTTAGCCCAGAGAAATAAAAATGAATATATATGTATATTTTCATGAATCCCACTCAGAATTGTAAAAAAAGAAAGAAAAAAAAAGAAAAAACGGCACTTGAGGTATGATATGGGAATTATTCCCGCATATTCCCTCAAGAAAATTATATGTAAAATTAATGAAGAAGAAAGACGTGTTTCAAGTAATGCTGAAGAAACAAGATCTTTTATTGAAGAAGGAAAAAAGTATATCAATTGTGTAACCTTTGATCAACCTGGCTTTGTAGCGTCCAAAGTGGTTCTAGTAGTGTGCCTTCAGTGGATATTCTAAAAAAAAGAATAATAATAAGCTCTTAAAAACAAAGAAAAGATATGTACTGTATAATGTTAAAAATTGTCTTTTAAGAGTATGGATTTACTTTAATAAAAGTTAATAGATTCATATGTATTTTTTGTTGTTGTTGTAGACCTGTGAAAAATATTTGTAGCATTCAGGATATAAAAGCTGTGCATTTGAGAATTGTTCTTTGTGTGTACCAGTATATGGATTATATATACACAGATTGAGAGTGAAGTATAATGCATATATTTAAAGAATTTCAGGTCAGTTCAGTTTACTTGCTCTTATTGATAATTGATTGCATTTTTTTTTCATAGAATTATATAGTGATTGAAAAATGCACTATGAAAATTATTTTGTATATTTTAAAACTGAGAGAAGAGAAGCTGAAATTATAGAAGGGAATATTTCAATATTTTGACTAAAGTGAAGGAAAATAGGAAATTTAGAAAGCATGGGTTTGGCTACAGAACGTACATTGTGTAATCTCATTTTACGGAAAGATTACATTTCTCGACCTTCCACTCCTGCTTCTTGTTCCTCACCGATGGATTTTTTGGAAATACACAAGTGAAGATAGTACTGCGTTTTCTTGTGGTGAGAGACCATTTGCATCTAATGAGTATATACCTGGCACTTACAAGCATGTATTCATATATGCATTGTAAATGATGACTAAGGAATATGAAACAGATGGTAAAGATAGAGCAAAATGATTATATAAAGGGAAATATGTGTATTTCATGTCCAAAAGACAAGAACTCTTGTGTAAAGATTTACAGGTTGTTAGCAAGAGGAATAAACTAGAATTAATTTAGAGATTTATTGTATTAATTTACATGCTCTGAAGAAAATTAAAGTTCTTTAATGTGATGAGAATTGGTCAGTTAACTTGTATTCTAAAACCAGCTTTATATCTACAATAACAGCTATTGTCCAAATTGTTTTTGTAGCTATTTGGCTAAATGTAATATTGTTTGTGGTAATTGGAACTTGCTATGCCACTTGCCTGGAGAGTACTATTGAATTGCAAGAAAAACATTACAGAATTCACATACCTCTTGTTTGCTGTGTATGAAATGCCACAGATTCACCAATCTAAATAACAGTACATGTCCCCATATATTTATCTTTATTTACGACCTTAATTCCAAACTTGCACAGCATAGTCAGCAGCACAAAACCTTAAACTCCAAAGCCTTTGCTCCATTTTCACCTCCCTCCATTAAATACACTGTCACCACTTCACTTTTTTCGGTGCCCTTTTGCCACGCCAAACCAATTTTGTCCTCCTCCGTCGGGCACTCCACCACCTCAGAATTCAGAGAAGTTTCTTTGGCTGTTGCTTCTTATCGCTGGTATGGCCAAAGGGGTCATGCTGCTTAGTTAAGATTGAATTACGCCTTTTATGAAAAGGGTTCTCCGGAAATCTGTACTTGAGCATAATCTTCATCCTATGGTCATTTCCAGTGTTTTGATTTTTATTATTATGATAGTTATCTGTTTTTCTACTAAAAACAGCTCATGTCTGGATTTTGAAATCACAGTATAGAAAATTAATCACAATCATTGTAATAGCTATAAAAAAAGGGCGCTTTATTACTCTTGCCTGAT
>NW_027214066.1:0-77512 GCF_042767895.1 Penaeus vannamei | reverse complement strand
CTAATCCACGATAGGTTACAGTACCTGCAATTTGGGGAGGTTAGGTTAGGTTACGTTGGTTAGGTTAGGTTAGGTTAGGTTAGGTTAGGTTAGGCTCAAATTTAACCAGGAGACTCCAAATTTCGTTTTCTCACATAAACTTGATCGTAAATCACTCTAATCCACGATAGGTTACAGTACCTGCAATTTGGGGAGGTTAGGTTAGGTTACGTTGGTTAGGTTAGGTTAGGTTAGGTTAGGTTAGGTTAGGCTCAAATTTAACCAGGAGACTCCAAATTTCGTTTTCTCACATAAACTTGATCGTAAATCACTCTAATCCACGATAGGTTACAGTACCTGCAATTTGGGGAGGTTAGGTTAGGTTACGTTGGTTAGGTTAGGTTAGGTTAGGTTAGGTTAGGTTAGGCTCAAATTTAACCAGGAGACTCCAAATTTCGTTTTCTCACATAAACTTGATCGTAAATCACTCTAATCCACGATAGGTTACAGTACCTGCAATTTGGGGAGGTTAGGTTAGGTTACGTTGGTTAGGTTAGGTTAGGTTAGGTTAGGTTAGGTTAGGCTCAAATTTAACCAGGAGACTCCAAATTTCGTTTTCTCACATAAACTTGATCGTAAATCACTCTAATCCACGATAGGTTACAGTACCTGCAATTTGGGGAGGTTAGGTTAGGTTACGTTGGTTAGGTTAGGTTAGGTTAGGTTAGGTTAGGTTAGGCTCAAATTTAACCAGGAGACTCCAAATTTCGTTTTCTCACATAAACTTGATCGTAAATCACTCTAATCCACGATAGGTTACAGTACCTGCAATTTGGGGAGGTTAGGTTAGGTTACGTTGGTTAGGTTAGGTTAGGTTAGGTTAGGTTAGGTTAGGCTCAAATTTAACCAGGAGACTCCAAATTTCGTTTTCTCACATAAACTTGATCGTAAATCACTCTAATCCACGATAGGTTACAGTACCTGCAATTTGGGGAGGTTAGGTTAGGTTACGTTGGTTAGGTTAGGTTAGGTTAGGTTAGGTTAGGTTAGGCTCAAATTTAACCAGGAGACTCCAAATTTCGTTTTCTCACATAAACTTGATCGTAAATCACTCTAATCCACGATAGGTTACAGTACCTGCAATTTGGGGAGGTTAGGTTAGGTTACGTTGGTTAGGTTAGGTTAGGTTAGGTTAGGTTAGGTTAGGCTCAAATTTAACCAGGAGACTCCAAATTTCGTTTTCTCACATAAACTTGATCGTAAATCACTCTAATCCACGATAGGTTACAGTACCTGCAATTTGGGGAGGTTAGGTTAGGTTACGTTGGTTAGGTTAGGTTAGGTTAGGTTAGGTTAGGTTAGGCTCAAATTTAACCAGGAGACTCCAAATTTCGTTTTCTCACATAAACTTGATCGTAAATCACTCTAATCCACGATAGGTTACAGTACCTGCAATTTGGGGAGGTTAGGTTAGGTTACGTTGGTTAGGTTAGGTTAGGTTAGGTTAGGTTAGGTTAGGCTCAAATTTAACCAGGAGACTCCAAATTTCGTTTTCTCACATAAACTTGATCGTAAATCACTCTAATCCACGATAGGTTACAGTACCTGCAATTTGGGGAGGTTAGGTTAGGTTACGTTGGTTAGGTTAGGTTAGGTTAGGTTAGGTTAGGTTAGGCTCAAATTTAACCAGGAGACTCCAAATTTCGTTTTCTCACATAAACTTGATCGTAAATCACTCTAATCCACGATAGGTTACAGTACCTGCAATTTGGGGAGGTTAGGTTAGGTTACGTTGGTTAGGTTAGGTTAGGTTAGGTTAGGTTAGGTTAGGCTCAAATTTAACCAGGAGACTCCAAATTTCGTTTTCTCACATAAACTTGATCGTAAATCACTCTAATCCACGATAGGTTACAGTACCTGCAATTTGGGGAGGTTAGGTTAGGTTACGTTGGTTAGGTTAGGTTAGGTTAGGTTAGGTTAGGTTAGGCTCAAATTTAACCAGGAGACTCCAAATTTCGTTTTCTCACATAAACTTGATCGTAAATCACTCTAATCCACGATAGGTTACAGTACCTGCAATTTGGGGAGGTTAGGTTAGGTTACGTTGGTTAGGTTAGGTTAGGTTAGGTTAGGTTAGGTTAGGCTCAAATTTAACCAGGAGACTCCAAATTTCGTTTTCTCACATAAACTTGATCGTAAATCACTCTAATCCACGATAGGTTACAGTACCTGCAATTTGGGGAGGTTAGGTTAGGTTACGTTGGTTAGGTTAGGTTAGGTTAGGTTAGGTTAGGCTCAAATTTAACCAGGAGACTCCAAATTTCGTTTTCTCACATAAACTTGATCGTAAATCACTCTAATCCACGATAGGTTACAGTACCTGCAATTTGGGGAGGTTAGGTTAGGTTACGTTGGTTAGGTTAGGTTAGGTTAGGTTAGGTTAGGTTAGGCTCAAATTTAACCAGGAGACTCCAAATTTCGTTTTCTCACATAAACTTGATCGTAAATCACTCTAATCCACGATAGGTTACAGTACCTGCAATTTGGGGAGGTTAGGTTAGGTTACGTTGGTTAGGTTAGGTTAGGTTAGGTTAGGTTAGGTTAGGCTCAAATTTAACCAGGAGACTCCAAATTTCGTTTTCTCACATAAACTTGATCGTAAATCACTCTAATCCACGATAGGTTACAGTACCTGCAATTTGGGGAGGTTAGGTTAAGTTACGTTGGTTAGGTTAGGTTAGGTTAGGTTAGGTTAGGTTAGGCTCAAATTTAACCAGGAGACTCCAAATTTCGTTTTCTCACATAAACTTGATCGTAAATCACTCTAATCCACGATAGGTTACAGTACCTGCAATTTGGGGAGGTTAGGTTAGGTTACGTTGGTTAGGTTAGGTTAGGTTAGGTTAGGTTAGGTTAGGCTCAAATTTAACCAGGAGACTCCAAATTTCGTTTTCTCTCATAAACTTGATCGTAAATCACTTTAATCATCGATAGGTTACAGTACCTGCAATTTGGGGAGGTTAGGTTAGGTTACGTTGGTTAGGTTAGGTTAGGTTAGGTTAGGTTAGGTTAGGCTCAAATTTAACCAGGAGACTCCAAATTTCGTTTTCTCACATAAACTTGATCGTAAATCACTCTAATCCACGATAGGTTACAGTACCTGCAATTCGGGGAGGTTAGGTTAGGTTCGTTGGTTAGGTTAGGTTAGGTTAGGTTAGGTTAGGTTAGGCTCAAATTTAACCAGGAGACTCCAAATTTCGTTTTCTCACATAAACTTGATCGTAAATCACTCTAATCCACGAAAGGTTACAGTACCTGCAATTTGGGGAGGTTAGGTTAGGTTACGTTGGTTAGGTTAGGTTAGGTTAGGATAGGTTAGGTTAGGCTCAAATTTAACCAGGAGACTCCAAATTTCGTTTTCTCACATAAACTTGATCGTAAATCACTCTAATCCACGATAGGTTACAGTACCTGCAATTTGGGGAGGTTAGGTTAGGTTACGTTGGTTAGGTTAGGTTAGGTTAGGTTAGGTTAGGTTAGGCTCAAATTTAACCAGGAGACTCCAAATTTCGTTTTCTCACATAAACTTGATCGTAAATCACTCTAATCCACGATAGGTTACAGTACCTGCAATTTGGGGAGGTTAGGTTAGGTTACGTTGGTTAGGTTAGGTTAGGTTAGGTTAGGTTAGGTTAGGCTCAAATTTAACCAGGAGACTCCAAATTTCGTTTTCTCACATAAACTTGATCGTAAATCACTCTAATCCACGATAGGTTACAGTACCTGCAATTTGGGGAGGTTAGGTTAGGTTACGTTGGTTAGGTTAGGTTAGGTTAGGTTAGGTTAGGTTAGGCTCAAATTTAACCAGGAGACTCCAAATTTCGTTTTCTCACATAAACTTGATCGTAAATCACTCTAATCCACGATAGGTTACAGTACCTGCAATTTGGGGAGGTTAGGTTAGGTTACGTTGGTTAGGTTAGGTTAGGTTAGGTTAGGTTAGGTTAGGCTCAAATTTAACCAGGAGACTCCAAATTTCGTTTTCTCACATAAACTTGATCGTAAATCACTCTAATCCACGATAGGTTACAGTACCTGCAATTTGGGGAGGTTAGGTTAGGTTACGTTGGTTAGGTTAGGTTAGGTTAGGTTAGGTTAGGTTAGGCTCAAATTTAACCAGGAGACTCCAAATTTCGTTTTCTCACATAAACTTGATCGTAAATCACTCTAATCCACGATAGGTTACAGTACCTGCAATTTGGGGAGGTTAGGTTAGGTTACGTTGGTTAGGTTAGGTTAGGTTAGGTTAGGTTAGGTTAGGCTCAAATTTAACCAGGAGACTCCAAATTTCGTTTTCTCACATAAACTTGATCGTAAATCACTCTAATCCACGATAGGTTACAGTACCTGCAATTTGGGGAGGTTAGGTTAGGTTACGTTGGTTAGGTTAGGTTAGGTTAGGTTAGGTTAGGTTAGGCTCAAATTTAACCAGGAGACTCCAAATTTCGTTTTCTCACATAAACTTGATCGTAAATCACTCTAATCCACGATAGGTTACAGTACCTGCAATTTGGGGAGGTTAGGTTAGGTTACGTTGGTTAGGTTAGGTTAGGTTAGGTTAGGTTAGGTTAGGCTCAAATTTAACCAGGAGACTCCAAATTTCGTTTTCTCACATAAACTTGATCGTAAATCACTCTAATCCACGATAGGTTACAGTACCTGCAATTTGGGGAGGTTAGGTTAGGTTACGTTGGTTAGGTTAGGTTAGGTTAGGTTAGGTTAGGTTAGGCTCAAATTTAACCAGGAGACTCCAAATTTCGTTTTCTCACATAAACTTGATCGTAAATCACTCTAATCCACGATAGGTTACAGTACCTGCAATTTGGGGAGGTTAGGTTAGGTTACGTTGGTTAGGTTAGGTTAGGTTAGGTTAGGTTAGGTTAGGCTCAAATTTAACCAGGAGACTCCAAATTTCGTTTTCTCACATAAACTTGATCGTAAATCACTCTAATCCACGATAGGTTACAGTACCTGCAATTTGGGGAGGTTAGGTTAGGTTACGTTGGTTAGGTTAGGTTAGGTTAGGTTAGGTTAGGTTAGGCTCAAATTTAACCAGGAGACTCCAAATTTCGTTTTCTCACATAAACTTGATCGTAAATCACTCTAATCCACGATAGGTTACAGTACCTGCAATTTGGGGAGGTTAGGTTAGGTTACGTTGGTTAGGTTAGGTTAGGTTAGGTTAGGTTAGGTTAGGCTCAAATTTAACCAGGAGACTCCAAATTTCGTTTTCTCACATAAACTTGATCGTAAATCACTCTAATCCACGATAGGTTACAGTACCTGCAATTTGGGGAGGTTAGGTTAGGTTACGTTGGTTAGGTTAGGTTAGGTTAGGTTAGGTTAGGTTAGGCTCAAATTTAACCAGGAGACTCCAAATTTCGTTTTCTCACATAAACTTGATCGTAAATCACTCTAATCCACGATAGGTTACAGTACCTGCAATTTGGGGAGGTTAGGTTAGGTTACGTTGGTTAGGTTAGGTTAGGTTAGGTTAGGTTAGGTTAGGCTCAAATTTAACCAGGAGACTCCAAATTTCGTTTTCTCACATAAACTTGATCGTAAATCACTCTAATCCACGATAGGTTACAGTACCTGCAATTTGGGGAGGTTAGGTTAGGTTACGTTGGTTAGGTTAGGTTAGGTTAGGTTAGGTTAGGTTAGGCTCAAATTTAACCAGGAGACTCCAAATTTCGTTTTCTCACATAAACTTGATCGTAAATCACTCTAATCCACGATAGGTTACAGTACCTGCAATTTGGGGAGGTTAGGTTAGGTTACGTTGGTTAGGTTAGGTTAGGTTAGGTTAGGTTAGGTTAGGCTCAAATTTAACCAGGAGACTCCAAATTTCGTTTTCTCACATAAACTTGATCGTAAATCACTCTAATCCACGATAGGTTACAGTACCTGCAATTTGGGGAGGTTAGGTTAGGTTACGTTGGTTAGGTTAGGTTAGGTTAGGTTAGGTTAGGTTAGGCTCAAATTTAACCAGGAGACTCCAAATTTCGTTTACTCACATAAACTTGATCGTAAATCACTCTAATCCACGATAGGTTACAGTACCTGCAATTTGGGGAGGTTAGGTTAGGTTACGTTGGTTAGGTTAGGTTAGGTTAGGTTAGGTTAGGTTAGGCTCAAATTTAACCAGGAGACTCCAAATTTCGTTTTCTCACATAAACTTGATCGTAAATCACTCTAATCCACGATAGGTTACAGTACCTGCAATTTGGGGAGGTTAGGTTAGGTTACGTTGGTTAGGTTAGGTTAGGTTAGGTTAGGTTAGGTTAGGCTCAAATTTAACCAGGAGACTCCAAATTTCGTTTTCTCACATAAACTTGATCGTAAATCACTCTAATCCACGATAGGTTACAGTACCTGCAATTTGGGGAGGTTAGGTTAGGTTACGTTGGTTAGGTTAGGTTAGGTTAGGTTAGGTTAGGTTAGGCTCAAATTTAACCAGGAGACTCCAAATTTCGTTTTCTCACATAAACTTGATCGTAAATCACTCTAATCCACGATAGGTTACAGTACCTGCAATTTGGGGAGGTTAGGTTAGGTTACGTTGGTTAGGTTAGGTTAGGTTAGGTTAGGTTAGGTTAGGCTCAAATTTAACCAGGAGACTCCAAATTTCGTTTTCTCACATAAACTTGATCGTAAATCACTCTAATCCACGATAGGTTACAGTACCTGCAATTTGGGGAGGTTAGGTTAGGTTACGTTGGTTAGGTTAGGTTAGGTTAGGTTAGGTTAGGTTAGGCTCAAATTTAACCAGGAGACTCCAAATTTCGTTTTCTCACATAAACTTGATCGTAAATCACTCTAATCCACGATAGGTTACAGTACCTGCAATTTGGGGAGGTTAGGTTAGGTTACGTTGGTTAGGTTAGGTTAGGTTAGGTTAGGTTAGGTTAGGCTCAAATTTAACCAGGAGACTCCAAATTTCGTTTTCTCACATAAACTTGATCGTAAATCACTCTAATCCACGATAGGTTACAGTACCTGCAATTTGGGGAGGTTAGGTTAGGTTACGTTGGTTAGGTTAGGTTAGGTTAGGTTAGGTTAGGTTAGGCTCAAATTTAACCAGGAGACTCCAAATTTCGTTTTCTCACATAAACTTGATCGTAAATCACTCTAATCCACGATAGGTTACAGTACCTGCAATTTGGGGAGGTTAGGTTAGGTTACGTTGGTTAGGTTAGGTTAGGTTAGGTTAGGTTAGGTTAGGCTCAAATTTAACCAGGAGACTCCAAATTTCGTTTTCTCACATAAACTTGATCGTAAATCACTCTAATCCACGATAGGTTACAGTACCTGCAATTTGGGGAGGTTAGGTTAGGTTACGTTGGTTAGGTTAGGTTAGGTTAGGTTAGGTTAGGTTAGGCTCAAATTTAACCAGGAGACTCCAAATTTCGTTTTCTCACATAAACTTGATCGTAAATCACTCTAATCCACGATAGGTTACAGTACCTGCAATTTGGGGAGGTTAGGTTAGGTTACGTTGGTTAGGTTAGGTTAGGTTAGGTTAGGTTAGGTTAGGCTCAAATTTAACCAGGAGACTCCAAATTTCGTTTTCTCACATAAACTTGATCGTAAATCACTCTAATCCACGATAGGTTACAGTACCTGCAATTTGGGGAGGTTAGGTTAGGTTACGTTGGTTAGGTTAGGTTAGGTTAGGTTAGGTTAGGTTAGGCTCAAATTTAACCAGGAGACTCCAAATTTCGTTTTCTCACATAAACTTGATCGTAAATCACTCTAATCCACGATAGGTTACAGTACCTGCAATTTGGGGAGGTTAGGTTAGGTTACGTTGGTTAGGTTAGGTTAGGTTAGGTTAGGTTAGGTTAGGCTCAAATTTAACCAGGAGACTCCAAATTTCGTTTTCTCACATAAACTTGATCGTAAATCACTCTAATCCACGATAGGTTACAGTACCTGCAATTTGGGGAGGTTAGGTTAGGTTACGTTGGTTAGGTTAGGTTAGGTTAGGTTAGGTTAGGTTAGGCTCAAATTTAACCAGGAGACTCCAAATTTCGTTTTCTCACATAAACTTGATCGTAAATCACTCTAATCCACGATAGGTTACAGTACCTGCAATTTGGGGAGGTTAGGTTAGGTTACGTTGGTTAGGTTAGGTTAGGTTAGGTTAGGTTAGGTTAGGCTCAAATTTAACCAGGAGACTCCAAATTTCGTTTTCTCACATAAACTTGATCGTAAATCACTCTAATCCACGATAGGTTACAGTACCTGCAATTTGGGGAGGTTAGGTTAGGTTACGTTGGTTAGGTTAGGTTAGGTTAGGTTAGGTTAGGTTAGGCTCAAATTTAACCAGGAGACTCCAAATTTCGTTTTCTCACATAAACTTGATCGTAAATCACTCTAATCCACGATAGGTTACAGTACCTGCAATTTGGGGAGGTTAGGTTAGGTTAGGTTAGGTTAGGTTAGGCTCAAATTTAACCAGGAGACTCCAAATTTCGTTTTCTCACATAAACTTGATCGTAAATCACTCTAATCCACGATAGGTTACAGTACCTGCAATTTGGGGGAGGTTAGGTTAGGTTACGTTGGTTAGGTTTGGTTCGGTTAGGTTAGGTTTGGTTAGGTTAGGTTAGGCTCAAATTTAACCAGGAGACTCCAAATTTCGTTTTCTCACATAAACTTGATCGTAAATCACTCTAATCCACGATAGGTTACAGTACCTGTAATTTGGGGAGGTTAGGTTAGGTTACGTTGGTTAGGTTAGGTTAGGTTAGGTTAGGTTAGGTTAGGCTCAAATTTAACCAGGAGACTCCAAATTTCGTTTTCTCACATAAACTTGATCGTAAATCACTCTAATCCACGATAGGTTACAGTACCTGCAATTTGGGGAGGTTAGGTTAGGTTACGTTGGTTAGGTTCGGTTCGGTTAGGTTAGGTTAGGTTAGGTTAGGTTAGGCTCAAATTTAACCAGGAGACTCCAAATTTCGTTTTCTCACATAAACTTGATCGTAAATCACTCTAATCCACGATAGGTTACAGTACCTGCAATTTGGGGAGGTTAGGTTAGGTTACGTTGGTTAGGTTAGGTTAGGTTAGGTTAGGTTAGGTTAGGCTCAAATTTAACCAGGAGACTCCAAATTTCGTTTTCTCACATAAACTTGATCGTAAATCACTCTAATCCACGATAGGTTACAGTACCTGCAATTTGGGGAGGTTAGGTTAGGTTACGTTGGTTAGGTTTGGTTCGGTTAGGTTAGGTTAGGTTAGGTTAGGTTAGGCTCAAATTTAACCAGGAGACTCCAAATTTCGTTTTCTCACATAAACTTGATCGTAAATCACTCTAATCCACGATAGGTTACAGTACCTGCAATTTGGGGAGGTTAGGTTAGGTTACGTTGGTTAGGTTAGGTTAGGTTAGGTTAGGTTAGGCTCAAATTTAACCAGGAGACTCCAAATTTCGTTTTCTCACATAAACTTGATCGTAAATCACTTTAATCCACGATAGGTTACAGTACCTGCAATATGGGGAGGTTAGGTTAGGTTACGTTGGTTAGGTTAGGTTAGGTTAGGTTAGGTTAGGTTAGGCTCAAATTTAACCAGGAGACTCCAAATTTCGTTTTCTCACATAAACTTGATCGTAAATCACTCTAATCCACGATAGGTTACAGTACCTGCAATTTGGGGGAGGTTAGGTTTGGTTACGTTGGTTAGGTTCGGTTCGGTTAGGTTAGGTTAGGTTAGGTTAGGTTAGGCTCAAATTTAACCAGGAGACTCCAAATTTCGTTTTCTCACATAAACTTGATCGTAAATCACTCTAATCCACGATAGGTTACAGTACCTGCAATTTGGGGAGGTTAGGTTAGGTTACGTTGGTTCGGTTAGGTTAGGTTAGGTTAGGTTAGGTTAGGCTCAAATTTAACCAGGAGACTCCAAATTTCGTTTTCTCACATAAACTTGATCGTAAATCACTCTAATCCACGATAGGTTACAGTACCTGCAATTTGGGGAGGTTAGGTTAGGTTACGTTGGTTAGGTTAGGTTAGGTTAGGTTAGGTTAGGTTAGGCTCAAATTTAACCAGGAGACTCCAAATTTCGTTTTCTCACATAAACTTGATCGTAAATCACTCTAATCCACGATAGGTTACAGTACCTGCAATTTGGGGAGGTTAGGTTAGGTTACGTTGGTTAGGTTAGGTTAGGTTAGGTTAGGTTAGGTTAGGCTCAAATTTAACCAGGAGACTCCAAATTTCGTTTTCTCACATAAACTTGATCGTAAATCACTCTAATCCACGATAGGTTACAGTACCTGCAATTTGGGGAGGTTAGGTTAGGTTACGTTGGTTAGGTTAGGTTAGGTTAGGTTAGGTTAGGTTAGGCTCAAATTTAACCAGGAGACTCCAAATTTCGTTTTCTCACATAAACTTGATCGTAAATCACTCTAATCCACGATAGGTTACAGTACCTGCAATTTGGGGAGGTTAGGTTAGGTTACGTTGGTTAGGTTAGGTTAGGTTAGGTTAGGTTAGGTTAGGCTCAAATTTAACCAGGAGACTCCAAATTTCGTTTTCTCACATAAACTTGATCGTAAATCACTCTAATCCACGATAGGTTACAGTACCTGCAATTTGGGGAGGTTAGGTTAGGTTACGTTGGTTAGGTTAGGTTAGGTTAGGTTAGGTTAGGTTAGGCTCAAATTTAACCAGGAGACTCCAAATTTCGTTTTCTCACATAAACTTGATCGTAAATCACTCTAATCCACGATAGGTTACAGTACCTGCAATTTGGGGAGGTTAGGTTAGGTTACGTTGGTTAGGTTAGGTTAGGTTAGGTTAGGTTAGGTTAGGCTCAAATTTAACCAGGAGACTCCAAATTTCGTTTTCTCACATAAACTTGATCGTAAATCACTCTAATCCACGATAGGTTACAGTACCTGCAATTTGGGGAGGTTAGGTTAGGTTACGTTGGTTAGGTTAGGTTAGGTTAGGTTAGGTTAGGTTAGGCTCAAATTTAACCAGGAGACTCCAAATTTCGTTTTCTCACATAAACTTGATCGTAAATCACTCTAATCCACGATAGGTTACAGTACCTGCAATTTGGGGAGGTTAGGTTAGGTTACGTTGGTTAGGTTAGGTTAGGTTAGGTTAGGTTAGGTTAGGCTCAAATTTAACCAGGAGACTCCAAATTTCGTTTTCTCACATAAACTTGATCGTAAATCACTCTAATCCACGATAGGTTACAGTACCTGCAATTTGGGGAGGTTAGGTTAGGTTACGTTGGTTAGGTTAGGTTAGGTTAGGTTAGGTTAGGTTAGGCTCAAATTTAACCAGGAGACTCCAAATTTCGTTTTCTCACATAAACTTGATCGTAAATCACTCTAATCCACGATAGGTTACAGTACCTGCAATTTGGGGAGGTTAGGTTAGGTTACGTTGGTTAGGTTAGGTTAGGTTAGGTTAGGTTAGGTTAGGCTCAAATTTAACCAGGAGACTCCAAATTTCGTTTTCTCACATAAACTTGATCGTAAATCACTCTAATCCACGATAGGTTACAGTACCTGCAATTTGGGGAGGTTAGGTTAGGTTACGTTGGTTAGGTTAGGTTAGGTTAGGTTAGGTTAGGTTAGGTTAGGTTAGGCTCAAATTTAACCAGGAGACTCCAAATTTCGTTTTCTCACATAAACTTGATCGTAAATCACTCTAATCCACGATAGGTTACAGTACCTGCAATTTGGGGAGGTTAGGTTAGGTTACGTTGGTTAGGTTAGGTTAGGTTAGGTTAGGTTAGGTTAGGCTCAAATTTAACCAGGAGACTCCAAATTTCGTTTTCTCACATAAACTTGATCGTAAATCACTCTAATCCACGATAGGTTACAGTACCTGCAATTTGGGGAGGTTAGGTTAGGTTACGTTGGTTAGGTTAGGTTAGGTTAGGTTAGGTTAGGTTAGGCTCAAATTTAACCAGGAGACTCCAAATTTCGTTTTCTCACATAAACTTGATCGTAAATCACTCTAATCCACGATAGCTTACAGTACCTGCAATTTGGGGAGGTTAGGTTAGGTTACGTTGGTTAGGTTAGGTTAGGTTAGGTTAGGTTAGGTTAGGCTCAAATTTAACCAGGAGACTCCAAATTTCGTTTTCTCACATAAACTTGATCGTAAATCACTCTAATCCACGATAGGTTACAGTACCTGCAATTTGGGGAGGTTAGGTTAGGTTACGTTGGTTAGGTTAGGTTAGGTTAGGTTAGGTTAGGTTAGGCTCAAATTTAACCAGGAGACTCCAAATTTCGTTTTCTCACATAAACTTGATCGTAAATCACTCTAATCCACGATAGGTTACAGTACCTGCAATTTGGGGAGGTTAGGTTAGGTTACGTTGGTTAGGTTAGGTTAGGTTAGGTTAGGTTAGGTTAGGCTCAAATTTAACCAGGCGACTCCAAATTTCGTTTTCTCACATAAACTTGATCGTAAATCACTCTAATCCACGATAGGTTACAGTACCTGCAATTTGGGGAGGTTAGGTTAGGTTACGTTGGTTAGGTTAGGTTAGGTTAGGTTAGGTTAGGTTAGGCTCAAATTTAACCAGGAGACTCCAAATTTCGTTTTCTCACATAAACTTGATCGTAAATCACTCTAATCCACGATAGGTTACAGTACCTGCAATTTGGGGAGGTTAGGTTAGGTTACGTTGGTTAGGTTAGGTTAGGTTAGGTTAGGTTAGGTTAGGCTCAAATTTAACCAGGAGACTCCAAATTTCGTTTTCTCACATAAACTTGATCGTAAATCACTCTAATCCACGATAGGTTACAGTACCTGCAATTTGGGGAGGTTAGGTTAGGTTACGTTGGTTAGGTTAGGTTAGGTTAGGTTAGGTTAGGTTAGGCTCAAATTTAACCAGGAGACTCCAAATTTCGTTTTCTCACATAAACTTGATCGTAAATCACTCTAATCCACGATAGGTTACAGTACCTGCAATTTGGGGAGGTTAGGTTAGGTTACGTTGGTTAGGTTAGGTTAGGTTAGGTTAGGTTAGGTTAGGCTCAAATTTAACCAGGAGACTCCAAATTTCGTTTTCTCACATAAACTTGATCGTAAATCACTCTAATCCACGATAGGTTACAGTACCTGCAATTTGGGGAGGTTAGGTTAGGTTACGTTGGTTAGGTTAGGTTAGGTTAGGTTAGGTTAGGTTAGGCTCAAATTTAACCAGGAGACTCCAAATTTCGTTTTCTCACATAAACTTGATCGTAAATCACTCTAATCCACGATAGGTTACAGTACCTGCAATTTGGGGAGGTTAGGTTAGGTTACGTTGGTTAGGTTAGGTTAGGTTAGGTTAGGTTAGGTTAGGCTCAAATTTAACCAGGAGACTCCAAATTTCGTTTTCTCACATAAACTTGATCGTAAATCACTCTAATCCACGATAGGTTACAGTACCTGCAATTTGGGGAGGTTAGGTTAGGTTACGTTGGTTAGGTTAGGTTAGGTTAGGTTAGGTTAGGTTAGGCTCAAATTTAACCAGGAGACTCCAAATTTCGTTTTCTCACATAAACTTGATCGTAAATCACTCTAATCCACGATAGGTTACAGTACCTGCAATTTGGGGAGGTTAGGTTAGGTTACGTTGGTTAGGTTAGGTTAGGTTAGGTTAGGTTAGGCTCAAATTTAACCAGGAGACTCCAAATTTCGTTTTCTCACATAAACTTGATCGTAAATCACTCTAATCCACGATAGGTTACAGTACCTGCAATTTGGGGAGGTTAGGTTAGGTTACGTTGGTTAGGTTAGGTGAGGTTAGGTTAGGTTAGGTTAGGCGCAAATTTAACCAGGAGACTCCAAATTTCGTTTTCTCACATAAACTTGATCGTAAATCACTCTAATCCACGATAGGTTACAGTACCTGCAATTTGGGGAGGTTAGGTTAGGTTACGTTGGTTAGGTTAGGTTAGGTTAGGTTAGGTTAGGTTAGGCTCAAATTTAACCAGGAGACTCCAAATTTCGTTTTCTCACATAAACTTGATCGTAAATCACTCTAATCCACGATAGGTTACAGTACCTGCAATTTGGGGAGGTTAGGTTAGGTTACGTTGGTTAGGTTAGGTTAGGTTAGGTTAGGTTAGGTTAGGCTCAAATTTAACCAGGAGACTCCAAATTTCGTTTTCTCACATAAACTTGATCGTAAATCACTCTAATCCACGATAGGTTACAGTACCTGCAATTTGGGGAGGTTAGGTTAGGTTACGTTGGTTAGGTTCGGTTCGGTTAGGTTAGGTTAGGTTAGGTTAGGTTAGGCTCAAATTTAACCAGGAGACTCCAAATTTCGTTTTCTCACATAAACTTGATCGTAAATCACTCTAATCCACGATAGGTTACAGTACCTGCAATTTGGGGAGGTTAGGTTAGGTTACGTTGGTTAGGTTAGGTTAGGTTAGGTTAGGTTAGGTTAGGCTCAAATTTAACCAGGAGACTCCAAATTTCGTTTTCTCACATAAACTTGATCGTAAATCACTCTAATCCACGATAGGTTACAGTACCTGCAATTTGGGGAGGTTAGGTTAGGTTACGTTGGTTAGGTTAGGTTAGGTTAGGTTAGGTTAGGTTAGGCTCAAATTTAACCAGGAGACTCCAAATTTCGTTTTCTCACATAAACTTGATCGTAAATCACTCTAATCCACGATAGGTTACAGTACCTGCAATTTGGGGAGGTTAGGTTAGGTTACGTTGGTTAGGTTAGGTTAGGTTAGGTTAGGTTAGGTTAGGCTCAAATTTAACCAGGAGACTCCAAATTTCGTTTTCTCACATAAACTTGATCGTAAATCACTCTAATCCACGATAGGTTACAGTACCTGCAATTTGGGGAGGTTAGGTTAGGTTACGTTGGTTAGGTTAGGTTAGGTTAGGTTAGGTTAGGTTAGGCTCAAATTTAACCAGGAGACTCCAAATTTCGTTTTCTCACATAAACTTGATCGTAAATCACTCTAATCCACGATAGGTTACAGTACCTGCAATTTGGGGAGGTTAGGTTAGGTTACGTTGGTTAGGTTAGGTTAGGTTAGGTTAGGTTAGGTTAGGCTCAAATTTAACCAGGAGACTCCAAATTTCGTTTTCTCACATAAACTTGATCGTAAATCACTCTAATCCACGATAGGTTACAGTACCTGCAATTTGGGGAGGTTAGGTTAGGTTACGTTGGTTAGGTTAGGTTAGGTTAGGTTAGGTTAGGTTAGGCTCAAATTTAACCAGGAGACTCCAAATTTCGTTTTCTCACATAAACTTGATCGTAAATCACTCTAATCCACGATAGGTTACAGTACCTGCAATTTGGGGAGGTTAGGTTAGGTTACGTTGGTTAGGTTAGGTTAGGTTAGGTTAGGTTAGGTTAGGCTCAAATTTAACCAGGAGACTCCAAATTTCGTTTTCTCACATAAACTTGATCGTAAATCACTCTAATCCACGATAGGTTACAGTACCTGCAATTTGGGGAGGTTAGGTTAGGTTACGTTGGTTAGGTTAGGTTAGGTTAGGTTAGGTTAGGTTAGGTTAGGTTAGGCTCAAATTTAACCAGGAGACTCCAAATTTCGTTTTCTCACATAAACTTGATCGTAAATCACTCTAATCCACGATAGGTTACAGTACCTGCAATTTGGGGAGGTTAGGTTAGGTTACGTTGGTTAGGTTAGGTTAGGTTAGGTTAGGTTAGGTTAGGCTCAAATTTAACCAGGAGACTCCAAATTTCGTTTTCTCACATAAACTTGATCGTAAATCACTCTAATCCACGATAGGTTACAGTACCTGCAATTTGGGGAGGTTAGGTTAGGTTACGTTGGTTAGGTTAGGTTAGGTTAGGTTAGGTTAGGTTAGGCTCAAATTTAACCAGGAGACTCCAAATTTCGTTTTCTCACATAAACTTGATCGTAAATCACTCTAATCCACGATAGGTTACAGTACCTGCAATTTGGGGAGGTTAGGTTAGGTTACGTTGGTTAGGTTAGGTTAGGTTAGGTTAGGTTAGGTTAGGCTCAAATTTAACCAGGAGACTCCAAATTTCGTTTTCTCACATAAACTTGATCGTAAATCACTCTAATCCACGATAGGTTACAGTACCTGCAATTTGGGGAGGTTAGGTTAGGTTACGTTGGTTAGGTTAGGTTAGGTTAGGTTAGGTTAGGTTAGGCTCAAATTTAACCAGGAGACTCCAAATTTCGTTTTCTCACATAAACTTGATCGTAAATCACTCTAATCCACGATAGGTTACAGTACCTGCAATTTGGGGAGGTTAGGTTAGGTTACGTTGGTTAGGTTAGGTTAGGTTAGGTTAGGTTAGGTTAGGCTCAAATTTAACCAGGAGACTCCAAATTTCGTTTTCTCACATAAACTTGATCGTAAATCACTCTAATCCACGATAGGTTACAGTACCTGCAATTTGGGGAGGTTAGGTTAGGTTACGTTGGTTAGGTTAGGTTAGGTTAGGTTAGGTTAGGTTAGGCTCAAATTTAACCAGGAGACTCCAAATTTCGTTTTCTCACATAAACTTGATCGTAAATCACTCTAATCCACGATAGGTTACAGTACCTGCAATTTGGGGAGGTTAGGTTAGGTTACGTTGGTTAGGTTAGGTTAGGTTAGGTTAGGTTAGGTTAGGCTCAAATTTAACCAGGAGACTCCAAATTTCGTTTTCTCACATAAACTTGATCGTAAATCACTCTAATCCACGATAGGTTACAGTACCTGCAATTTGGGGAGGTTAGGTTAGGTTACGTTGGTTAGGTTAGGTTAGGTTAGGTTAGGTTAGGTTAGGCTCAAATTTAACCAGGAGACTCCAAATTTCGTTTTCTCAGATAAACTTGATCGTAAATCACTCTAATCCACGATAGGTTACAGTACCTGCAATTTGGGGAGGTTAGGTTAGGTTACGTTGGTTAGGTTAGGTTAGGTTAGGTTAGGTTAGGTTAGGCTCAAATTTAACCAGGAGACTCCAAATTTCGTTTTCTCAGATAAACTTGATCGTAAATCACTCTAATCCACGATAGGTTACAGTACCTGCAATTTGGGGAGGTTAGGTTAGGTTACGTTGGTTAGGTTAGGTTAGGTTAGGTTAGGTTAGGTTAGGCTCAAATTTAACCAGGAGACTCCAAATTTCGTTTTCTCACATAAACTTGATCGTAAATCACTCTAATCCACGATAGGTTACAGTACCTGCAATTTGGGGAGGTTAGGTTAGGTTACGTTGGTTAGGTTAGGTTAGGTTAGGTTAGGTTAGGTTAGGCTCAAATTTAACCAGGAGACTCCAAATTTCGTTTTCTCACATAAACTTGATCGTAAATCACTCTAATCCACGATAGGTTACAGTACCTGCAATTTGGGGAGGTTAGGTTAGGTTACGTTGGTTAGGTTAGGTTAGGTTAGGTTAGGTTAGGTTAGGCTCAAATTTAACCAGGAGACTCCAAATTTCGTTTTCTCACATAAACTTGATCGTAAATCACTCTAATCCACGATAGGTTACAGTACCTGCAATTTGGGGAGGTTAGGTTAGGTTACGTTGGTTAGGTTAGGTTAGGTTAGGTTAGGTTAGGTTAGGCTCAAATTTAACCAGGAGACTCCAAATTTCGTTTTCTCACATAAACTTGATCGTAAATCACTCTAATCCACGATAGGTTACAGTACCTGCAATTTGGGGAGGTTAGGTTAGGTTACGTTGGTTAGGTTAGGTTAGGTTAGGTTAGGTTAGGCTCAAATTTAACCAGGAGACTCCAAATTTCGTTTTCTCACATAAACTTGATCGTAAATCACTCTAATCCACGATAGGTTACAGTACCTGCAATTTGGGGAGGTTAGGTTAGGTTACGTTGGTTAGGTTAGGTTAGGTTAGGTTAGGTTAGGTTAGGCTCAAATTTAACCAGGAGACTCCAAATTTCGTTTTCTCACATAAACTTGATCGTAAATCACTCTAATCCACGATAGGTTACAGTACCTGCAATTTGGGGAGGTTAGGTTAGGTTACGTTGGTTAGGTTAGGTTAGGTTAGGTTAGGTTAGGTTAGGCTCAAATTTAACCAGGAGACTCCAAATTTCGTTTTCTCACATAAACTTGATCGTAAATCACTCTAATCCACGATAGGTTACAGTACCTGCAATTTGGGGAGGTTAGGTTAGGTTACGTTGGTTAGGTTAGGTTAGGTTAGGTTAGGTTAGGTTAGGCTCAAATTTAACCAGGAGACTCCAAATTTCGTTTTCTCACATAAACTTGATCGTAAATCACTCTAATCCACGATAGGTTACAGTAGCTGCAATGTGGGGAGGTTAGGTTAGGTTACGTTGGTTAGGTTAGGTTAGGTTAGGTTAGGTTAGGTTAGGCTCAAATTTAACCAGGAGACTCCAAATTTCGTTTTCTCACATAAACTTGATCGTAAATCACTCTAATCCACGATAGGTTACAGTACCTGCAATTTGGGGAGGTTAGGTTAGGTTACGTTGGTTAGGTTAGGTTAGGTTAGGTTAGGTTAGGTTAGGCTCAAATTTAACCAGGAGACTCCAAATTTCGTTTTCTCACATAAACTTGATCGTAAATCACTCTAATCCACGATAGGTTACAGTACCTGCAATTTGGGGAGGTTAGGTTAGGTTACGTTGGTTAGGTTAGGTTAGGTTAGGTTAGGTTAGGTTAGGCTCAAATTTAACCAGGAGACTCCAAATTTCGTTTTCTCACATAAACTTGATCGTAAATCACTCTAATCCACGATAGGTTACAGTACCTGCAATTTGGGGAGGTTAGGTTAGGTTACGTTGGTTAGGTTAGGTTAGGTTAGGTTAGGTTAGGTTAGGCTCAAATTTAACCAGGAGACTCCAAATTTCGTTTTCTCACATAAACTTGATCGTAAATCACTCTAATCCACGATAGGTTACAGTACCTGCAATTTGGGGAGGTTAGGTTAGGTTACGTTGGTTAGGTTAGGTTAGGTTAGGTTAGGTTAGGTTAGGCTCAAATTTAACCAGGAGACTCCAAATTTCGTTTTCTCCCATAAACTTGATCGTAAATCACTCTAATCCACGATAGGTTACAGTACCTGCAATTTGGGGAGGTTAGGTTAGGTTACGTTGGTTAGGTTAGGTTAGGTTAGGTTAGGTTAGGTTAGGCTCAAATTTAACCAGGAGACTCCAAATTTCGTTTTCTCACATAAACTTGATCGTAAATCACTCTAATCCACGATAGGTTACAGTACCTGCAATTTGGGGAGGTTAGGTTAGGTTACGTTGGTTAGGTTAGGTTAGGTTAGGTTAGGTTAGGTTAGGCTCAAATTTAACCAGGAGACTCCAAATTTCGTTTTCTCACATAAACTTGATCGTAAATCACTCTAATCCACGATAGGTTACAGTACCTGCAATTTGGGGAGGTTAGGTTAGGTTACGTTGGTTAGGTTAGGTTAGGTTAGGTTAGGTTAGGTTAGGCTCAAATTTAACCAGGAGACTCCAAATTTCGTTTTCTCACATAAACTTGATCGTAAATCACTCTAATCCACGATAGGTTACAGTACCTGCAATTTGGGGAGGTTAGGTTAGGTTACGTTGGTTAGGTTAGGTTAGGTTAGGTTAGGTTAGGTTAGGCTCAAATTTAACCAGGAGACTCCAAATTTCGTTTTCTCACATAAACTTGATCGTAAATCACTCTAATCCACGATAGGTTACAGTACCTGCAATTTGGGGAGGTTAGGTTAGGTTACGTTGGTTAGGTTAGGTTAGGTTAGGTTAGGTTAGGTTAGGCTCAAATTTAACCAGGAGACTCCAAATTTCGTTTTCTCACATAAACTTGATCGTAAATCACTCTAATCCACGATAGGTTACAGTACCTGCAATTTGGGGAGGTTAGGTTAGGTTACGTTGGTTAGGTTAGGTTAGGTTAGGTTAGGTTAGGTTAGGCTCAAATTTAACCAGCAGACTCCAAATTTCGTTTTCTCACATAAACTTGATCGTAAATCACTCTAATCCACGATAGGTTACAGTACCTGCAATTTGGGGAGGTTAGGTTAGGTTACGTTGGTTAGGTTAGGTTAGGTTAGGTTAGGTTAGGTTAGGCTCAAATTTAACCAGGAGACTCCAAATTTCGTTTTCTCACATAAACTTGATCGTAAATCACTCTAATCCACGATAGGTTACAGTACCTGCAATTTGGGGAGGTTAGGTTAGGTTACGTTGGTTAGGTTAGGTTAGGTTAGGTTAGGTTAGGTTAGGCTCAAATTTAACCAGCAGACTCCAAATTTCGTTTTCTCACATAAACTTGATCGTAAATCACTCTAATCCACGATAGGTTACAGTACCTGCAATTTGGGGAAGTTAGGTTAGGTTACGTTGGTTAGGTTCGGTTCGGTTCGGTTAGGTTAGGTTAGGTTAGGTTAGGCTCAAATTTAACCAGGAGACTCCAAATTTCGTTTTCTCACATAAACTTGATCGTAAATCACTCTAATCCACGATAGGTTTCAGTACCTGCAATTTGGGGAAGTTAGGTTAGGTTACGTTGGTTAGGTTCGGTTCGGTTCGGTTAGGTTAGGTTAGGTTAGGTTAGGCTCAAATTTAACCAGGAGACTACAAATTTCGTTTTCTCACATAAACTTGATCGTAAATCACTCTAATCCACGATAGGTTACAGTAACTGCAATTTGGGGAGGTTAGGTTAGGTTACGTTGATTAGGTTAGGTTAGGTTAGGTTAGGTTAGGTTAGGCTCAAATTTAACCAGGAGACTCCAAATTTCGTTTTCTCACATAAACTTGATCGTAAATCACTCTAATCCACGATAGGTTACAGTACCTGCAATTTGGGGAGGTTAGGTTAGGTTACGTTGGTTAGGTTAGGTTAGGTTAGGTTAGGTTAGGTTAGGCTCAAATTTAACCAGGAGACTCCAAATTTCGTTTTCTCACATAAACTTGATCGTAAATCACTCTAATCCACGATACGTTACAGTACCTGCAATTTGGGGAGGTTAGGTTAGGTTACGTTGGTTAGGTTAGGTTAGGTTAGGTTCGGTTAGGTTAATCTCAGATTTAACCAGGAGACTCCAAATTTCGTTTTCTCACATAAACTTGATCGTAAATCACTCTAATCCACGATAGGTTACAGTACCTGCAATTTGGGGAGGTTAGGTTAGGTTACGTTGGTTAGGTTAGGTTAGGTTAGGTTAGGTTAGGTTAGGCTCAAATTTAACCAGGAGACTCCAAATTTCGTTTTCTCACATAAACTTGATCGTAAATCACTCTAATCCACGATAGGTTACAGTACCTGCAATTTGGGGAGGTTAGGTTAGGTTACGTTGGTTAGGTTAGGTTAGGTTAGGTTAGGTTAGGTTAGGTTAGGTTAGGCTCAAATTTAACCAGGAGACTCCAAATTTCGTTTTCTCACATAAACTTGATCGTAAATCACTCTAATCCACGATAGGTTACAGTACCTGCAATTTGGGGAGGTTAGGTTAGGTTACGTTGGTTAGGTTAGGTTAGGTTAGGTTAGGTTAGGTTAGGCTCAAATTTAACCAGGAGACTCCAAATTTCGTTTTCTCACATAAACTTGATCGTAAATCACTCTAATCCACGATAGGTTACAGTACCTGCAATTTGGGGAGGTTAGGTTAGGTTACGTTGGTTAGGTTAGGTTAGGTTAGGTTAGGTTAGGTTAGGTTAGGTTAGGCTCAAATTTAACCAGGAGACTCCAAATTTCGTTTTCTCACATAAACTTGATCGTAAATCACTCTAATCCACGATAGGTTACAGTACCTGCAATTTGGGGAGGTTAGGTTAGGTTACGTTGGTTAGGTTAGGTTAGGTTAGGTTAGGTTAGGTTAGGTTAGGTTAGGCTCAAATTTAACCAGGAGACTCCAAATTTCGTTTTCTCACATAAACTTGATCGTAAATCACTCTAATCCACGATAGGTTACAGTACCTGCAATTTGGGGAGGTTAGGTTAGGTTACGTTGGTTAGGTTAGGTTAGGTTAGGTTAGGTTAGGTTAGGTTAGGCTCAAATTTAACCAGGAGACTCCAAATTTCGTTTTCTCACATAAACTTGATCGTAAATCACTCTAATCCACGATAGGTTACAGTACCTGCAATTTGGGGAGGTTAGGTTAGGTTACGTTGGTTAGGTTAGGTTAGGTTAGGTTAGGTTAGGTTAGGCTCAAATTTAACCAGGAGACTCCAAATTTCGTTTTCTCACATAAACTTGATCGTAAATCACTCTAATCCACGATAGGTTACAGTACCTGCAATTTGGGGAGGTTAGGTTAGGTTACGTTGGTTAGGTTAGGTTAGGTTAGGTTAGGTTAGGTTAGGCTCAAATTTAACCAGGAGACTCCAAATTTCGTTTTCTCACATAAACTGGATCGTAAATCACTCTAATCCACGATAGGTTACAGTACCTGCAATTTGGGGAGGTTAGGTTAGGTTACGTTGGTTAGGTTAGGTTAGGTTAGGTTAGGTTAGGTTAGGCTCAAATTTAACCAGGAGACTCCAAATTTCGTTTTCTCACATAAACTTGATCGTAAATCACTCTAATCCACGATAGGTTACAGTACCTGCAATTTGGGGAGGTTAGGTTAGGTTACGTTGGTTAGGTTAGGTTAGGTTAGGTTAGGTTAGGTTAGGCTCAAATTTAACCAGGAGACTCCAAATTTCGTTTTCTCACATAAACTTGATCGTAAATCACTCTAATCCACGATAGGTTACAGTACCTGCAATTTGGGGAGGTTAGGTTAGGTTACGTTGGTTAGGTTAGGTTAGGTTAGGTTAGGTTAGGTTAGGCTCAAATTTAACCAGGAGACTCCAAATTTCGTTTTCTCACATAAACTTGATCGTAAATCACTCTAATCCACTATAGGTTACAGTACCTGCAATTTGGGGAGGTTAGGTTAGGTTACGTTGGTTAGGTTAGGTTAGGTTAGGTTAGGTTAGGTTAGGTTAGGCTCAAATTTAACCAGGAGACTCCAAATTTCGTTTTCTCACATAAACTTGATCGTAAATCACTCTAATCCACGATAGGTTACAGTACCTGCAATTTGGGGAGGTTAGGTTAGGTTACGTTGGTTAGGTTAGGTTAGGTTAGGTTAGGTTAGGTTAGGCTCAAATTTAACCAGGAGACTCCAAATTTTTTCTCACATAAACTTGATCGTAAATCACTCTAATCCACGATAGGTTACAGTACCTGCAATTTGGGGAGGTTAGGTTAGGTTACGTTGGTTAGGTTAGGTTAGGTTAGGTTAGGTTAGGTTAGGCTCAAATTTAACCAGGAGACTCCAAATTTCGTTTTCTCACATAAACTTGATCGTAAATCACTCTAATCCACGATAGGTTACAGTACCTGCAATTTGGGGAGGTTAGGTTAGGTTACGTTGGTTAGGTTAGGTTAGGTTAGGTTAGGTTAGGTTAGGTTAGGTTAGGCTCAAATTTAACCAGGAGACTCCAAATTTCGTTTTCTCACATAAACTTGATCGTAAATCACTCTAATCCACGATAGGTTACAGTACCTGCAATTTGGGGAGGTTAGGTTAGGTTACGTTGGTTAGGTTAGGTTAGGTTAGGTTAGGTTAGGTTAGGCTCAAATTTAACCAGGAGACTCCAAATTTCGTTTTCTCACATAAACTTGATCGTAAATCACTCTAATCCACGATAGGTTACAGTACCTGCAATTTGGGGAGGTTAGGTTAGGTTACGTTGGTTAGGTTAGGTTAGGTTAGGTTAGGTTAGGTTAGGCTCAAATTTAACCAGGAGACTCCAAATTTCGTTTTCTCACATAAACTTGATCGTAAATCACTCTAATCCACGATAGGTTACAGTACCTGCAATTTGGGGAGGTTAGGTTAGGTTACGTTGGTTAGGTTAGGTTAGGTTAGGTTAGGTTAGGCTCAAATTTAACCAGGAGACTCCAAATTTCGTTTTCTCACATAAACTTGATCGTAAATCACTCTAATCCACGATAGGTTACAGTACCTGCAATTTGGGGAGGTTAGGTTAGGTTACGTTGGTTAGGTTAGGTTAGGTTAGGTTAGGTTAGGTTAGGTTAGGTTAGGCTCAAATTTAACCAGGAGACTCCAAATTTCGTTTTCTCACATAAACTTGATCGTAAATCACTCTAATCCACGATAGGTTACAGTACCTGCAATTTGGGGAGGTTAGGTTAGGTTACGTTGGTTAGGTTAGGTTAGGTTAGGTTAGGTTAGGTTAGGCTCAAATTTAACCAGGAGACTCCAAATTTCGTTTTCTCACATAAACTTGATCGTAAATCACTCTAATCCACGATAGGTTACAGTACCTGCAATTTGGGGAGGTTAGGTTAGGTTACGTTGGTTAGGTTAGGTTAGGTTAGGTTAGGTTAGGTTAGGCTCAAATTTAACCAGGAGACTCCAAATTTCGTTTTCTCACATAAACTTGATCGTAAATCACTCTAATCCACGATAGGTTACAGTACCTGCAATTTGGGGAGGTTAGGTTAGGTTACGTTGGTTAGGTTAGGTTAGGTTAGGTTAGGTTAGGTTAGGCTCAAATTTAACCAGGAGACTCCAAATTTCGTTTTCTCACATAAACTTGATCGTAAATCACTCTAATCCACGATAGGTTACAGTACCTGCAATTTGGGGAGGTTAGGTTAGGTTACGTTGGTTAGGTTAGGTTAGGTTAGGTTAGGTTAGGTTAGGCTCAAATTTAACCAGGAGACTCCAAATTTCGTTTTCTCACATAAACTTGATCGTAAATCACTCTAATCCACGATAGGTTACAGTACCTGCAATTTGGGGAGGTTAGGTTAGGTTACGTTGGTTAGGTTAGGTTAGGTTAGGTTAGGTTAGGTTAGGTTAGGTTAGGCTCAAATTTAACCAGGAGACTCCAAATTTCGTTTTCTCACATAAACTTGATCGTAAATCACTCTAATCCACGATAGGTTACAGTACCTGCAATTTGGGGAGGTTAGGTTAGGTTACGTTGGTTAGGTTAGGTTAGGTTAGGTTAGGTTAGGTTAGGCTCAAATTTAACCAGGAGACTCCAAATTTCGTTTTCTCACATAAACTTGATCGTAAATCACTCTAATCCACGATAGGTTACAGTACCTGCAATTTGGGGAGGTTAGGTTAGGTTACGTTGGTTAGGTTAGGTTAGGTTAGGTTAGGCTCAAATTTAACCAGGAGACTCCAAATTTCGTTTTCTCACATAAACTTGATCGTAAATCACTCTAATCCACGATAGGTTACAGTACCTGCAATTTGGGGAGGTTAGGTTAGGTTACGTTGGTTAGGTTAGGTTAGGTTAGGTTAGGTTAGGTTAGGTTAGGTTAGGCTCAAATTTAACCAGGAGACTCCAAATTTCGTTTTCTCACATAAACTTGATCGTAAATCACTCTAATCCACGATAGGTTACAGTACCTGCAATTTGGGGAGGTTAGGTTAGGTTACGTTGGTTAGGTTAGGTTAGGTTAGGTTAGGTTAGGTTAGGTTAGGTTAGGGCCAAATTTAACCAGGAGACTCCAAATTTCGTTTTCTCACATAAACTTGATCGTAAATCACTCTAATCAACGATAGGTTACAGTACCTGCAATTTGGGGAGGTTAGGTTAGGTTACGTTGGTTAGGTTAGGTTAGGTTAGGTTAGGTTAGGTTAGGTTAGGTTAGGCTCAAATTTAACCACGAGACTCCAAATTTCGTTTTCTCACATAAACTTGATCGTAAATCACTCTAATCCACGATAGGTTACAGTACCTGCAATTTGGGGAGGTTAGGTTAGGTTACGTTGGTTAGGTTAGGTTAGGTTAGGTTAGGTTAGGTTAGGTTAGGTTAGGCTCAAATTTAACCAGGAGACTCCAAATTTCGTTTTCTCACATAAACTTGATCGTAAATCACTCTAATCCACGATAGGTTACAGTACCTGCAATTTGGGGAGGTTAGGTTAGGTTACGTTGGTTAGGTTAGGTTAGGTTAGGTTAGGTTAGGTTAGGTTAGGTTAGGTTAGGCTCAAATTTAACCAGGAGACTCCAAATTTCGTTTTCTCACATAAACTTGATCGTAAATCACTCTAATCCACGATAGGTTACAGTACCTGCAATTTGGGGAGGTTAGGTTAGGTTACGTTGGTTAGGTTAGGTTAGGTTAGGTTAGGTTAGGTTAGGCTCAAATTTAACCAGGAGACTCCAAATTTCGTTTTCTCACATAAACTTGATCGTAAATCACTCTAATCCACGATAGGTTACAGTACCTGCAATTTGGGGAGGTTAGGTTAGGTTACGTTGGTTAGGTTAGGTTAGGTTAGGTTAGGTTAGGTTAGGTTAGGTTAGGCTCAAATTTAACCAGGAGACTCCAAATTTCGTTTTCTCACATAAACTTGATCGTAAATCACTCTAATCCACGATAGGTTACAGTACCTGCAATTTGGGGAGGTTAGGTTAGGTTACGTTGGTTAGGTTAGGTTAGGTTAGGTTAGGTTAGGTTAGGTTAGGTTAGGCTCAAATTTAACCAGGAGACTCCAAATTTCGTTTTCTCACATAAACTTGATCGTAAATCACTCTAATCCAGGATAGGTTACAGTACCTGCAATTTGGGGAGGTTAGGTTAGGTTACGTTGGTTAGGTTAGGTTAGGTTAGGTTAGGTTAGGTTAGGTTAGGTTAGGCTCAAATTTAACCAGGAGACTCCAAATTTCGTTTTCTCACATAAACTTGATCGTAAATCACTCTAATCCACGATAGGTTACAGTACCTGCAATTTGGGGAGGTTAGGTTAGGTTACGTTGGTTAGGTTAGGTTAGGTTAGGTTAGGTTAGGTTAGGTTAGGTTAGGCTCAAATTTAACCAGGAGACTCCAAATTTCGTTTTCTCACATAAACTTGATCGTAAATCACTCTAATCCACGATAGGTTACAGTACCTGCAATTTGGGGAGGTTAGGTTAGGTTACGTTGGTTAGGTTAGGTTAGGTTAGGTTAGGTTAGGTTAGGCTCAAATTTAACCAGGAGACTCCAAATTTCGTTTTCTCACATAAACTTGATCGTAAATCACTCTAATCCACGATAGGTTACAGTACGTGCAATTTGGGGAGGTTAGGTTAGGTTACGTTGGTTAGGTTAGGTTAGGTTAGGTTAGGTTAGGTTAGGTTAGGTTAGGCTCAAATTTAACCAGGAGACTCCAAATTTCGTTTTCTCACATAAACTTGATCGTAAATCACTCTAATCCACGATAGGTTACAGTACCTGCAATTTGGGGAGGTTAGGTTAGGTTACGTTGGTTAGGTTAGGTTAGGTTAGGTTAGGTTAGGTTAGGTTAGGTTAGGCTCAAATTTAACCAGGAGACTCCAAATTTCGTTTTCTCACATAAACTTGATCGTAAATCACTCTAATCCACGATAGGTTACAGTACCTGCAATTTGGGGAGGTTAGGTTAGGTTACGTTGGTTAGGTTAGGTTAGGTTAGGTTAGGTTAGGTTAGGTTAGGTTAGGCTCAAATTTAACCAGGAGACTCCAAATTTCGTTTTCTCACATAAACTTGATCGTAAATCACTCTAATCCACGATAGGTTACAGTACCTGCAATTTGGGGAGGTTAGGTTAGGTTACGTTGGTTAGGTTAGGTTAGGTTAGGTTAGGTTAGGTTAGGTTAGGTTAGGCTCAAATTTAACCAGGAGACTCCAAATTTCGTTTTCTCACATAAACTTGATCGTAAATCACTCTAATCCACGATAGGTTACAGTACCTGCAATTTGGGGAGGTTAGGTTAGGTTACGTTGGTTAGGTTAGGTTAGGTTAGGTTAGGTTAGGTTAGGTTAGGTTAGGCTCAAATTTAACCAGGAGACTCCAAATTTCGTTTTCTCACATAAACTTGATCGTAAATCACTCTAATCCACGATAGGTTACAGTACCTGCAATTTGGGGAGGTTAGGTTAGGTTACGTTGGTTAGGTTAGGTTAGGTTAGGTTAGGTTAGGTTAGGTTAGGTTAGGCTCAAATTTAACCAGGAGACTCCAAATTTCGTTTTCTCACATAAACTTGATCGTAAATCACTCTAATCCACGATAGGTTACAGTGCCTGCAATTTGGGGAGGTTAGGTTAGGTTACGTTGGTTAGGTTAGGTTAGGTTAGGTTAGGTTAGGTTAGGTTAGGTTAGGCTCAAATTTAACCAGGAGACTCCAAATTTCGTTTTCTCACATAAACTTGATCGTAAATCACTCTAATCCACGATAGGTTACAGTACCTGCAATTTGGGGAGGTTAGGTTAGGTTACGTTGGTTAGGTTAGGTTAGGTTAGGTTAGGTTAGGTTAGGTTAGGTTAGGCTCAAATTTAACCAGGAGACTCCAAATTTCGTTTTCTCACATAAACTTGATCGTAAATCACTCTAATCCACGATAGGTTACAGTACCTGCAATTTGGGGAGGTTAGGTTAGGTTACGTTGGTTAGGTTAGGTTAGGTTAGGTTAGGTTAGGTTAGGCTCAAATTTAACCAGGAGACTCCAAATTTCGTTTTCTCACATAAACTTGATCGTAAATCACTCTAATCCACGATAGGTTACAGTACCTGCAATTTGGGGAGGTTAGGTTAGGTTACGTTGGTTAGGTTAGGTTAGGTTAGGTTAGGTTAGGTTAGGTTAGGTTAGGCTCAAATTTAACCAGGAGACTCCAAATTTCGTTTTCTCACATAAACTTGATCGTAAATCACTCTAATCCACGATAGGTTACAGTACCTGCAATTTGGGGAGGTTAGGTTAGGTTACGTTGGTTAGGTTAGGTTAGGTTAGGTTAGGTTAGGTTAGGTTAGGTTAGGCTCAAATTTAACCAGGAGACTCCAAATTTCGTTTTCTCACATAAACTTGATCGTAAATCACTCTAATCCACGATAGGTTACAGTACCTGCAATTTGGGGAGGTTAGGTTAGGTTACGTTGGTTAGGTTAGGTTAGGTTAGGTTAGGTTAGGTTAGGTTAGGTTAGGCTCAAATTTAACCAGGAGACTCCAAATTTCGTTTTCTCACATAAACTTGATCGTAAATCACTCTAATCCACGATAGGTTACAGTACCTGCAATTTGGGGAGGTTAGGTTAGGTTACGTTGGTTAGGTTAGGTTAGGTTAGGTTAGGTTAGGTTAGGTTAGGTTAGGCTCAAATTTAACCAGGAGACTCCAAATTTCGTTTTCTCACATAAACTTGATCGTAAATCACTCTAATCCACGATAGGTTACAGTACCTGCAATTTGGGGAGGTTAGGTTAGGTTACGTTGGTTAGGTTAGGTTAGGTTAGGTTAGGTTAGGTTAGGCTCAAATTTAACCAGGAGACTCCAAATTTCGTTTTCTCACATAAACTTGATCGTAAATCACTCTAATCCACGATAGGTTACAGTACCTGCAATTTGGGGAGGTTAGGTTAGGTTACGTTGGTTAGGTTAGGTTAGGTTAGGTTAGGTTAGGTTAGGTTAGGCTCAAATTTAACCAGGAGACTCCAAATTTCGTTTTCTCACATAAACTTGATCGTAAATCACTCTAATCCACGATAGGTTACAGTACCTGCAATTTGGGGAGGTTAGGTTAGGTTACGTTGGTTAGGTTAGGTTAGGTTAGGTTAGGTTAGGTTAGGTTAGGTTAGGCTCAAATTTAACCAGGAGACTCCAAATTTCGTTTTCTCACATAAACTTGATCGTAAATCACTCTAATCCACGATAGGTTACAGTACCTGCAATTTGGGGAGGTTAGGTTAGGTTACGTTGGTTAGGTTAGGTTAGGTTAGGTTAGGTTAGGTTAGGTTAGGTTAGGCTCAAATTTAACCAGGAGACTCCAAATTTCGTTTTCTCACATAAACTTGATCGTAAATCACTCTAATCCACGATAGGTTACAGTACCTGCAATTTGGGGAGGTTAGGTTAGGTTACGTTGGTTAGGTTAGGTTAGGTTAGGTTAGGTTAGGTTAGGTTAGGTTAGGCTCAAATTTAACCAGGAGACTCCAAATTTCGTTTTCTCACATAAACTTGATCGTAAATCACTCTAATCCACGATAGGTTACAGTACCTGCAATTTGGGGAGGTTAGGTTAGGTTACGTTGGTTAGGTTAGGTTAGGTTAGGTTAGGTTAGGTTAGGTTAGGTTAGGCTCAAATTTAACCAGGAGACTCCAAATTTCGTTTTCTCACATAAACTTGATCGTAAATCACTCTAATCCACGATAGGTTACAGTACCTGCAATTTGGGGAGGTTAGGTTAGGTTACGTTGGTTAGGTTAGGTTAGGTTAGGTTAGGTTAGGTTAGGTTAGGTTAGGCTCAAATTTAACCAGGAGACTCCAAATTTCGTTTTCTCACATAAACTTGATCGTAAATCACTCTAATCCACGATAGGTTACAGTACCTGCAATTTGGGGAGGTTAGGTTAGGTTACGTTGGTTAGGTTAGGTTAGGTTAGGTTAGGTTAGGTTAGGTTAGGTTAGGCTCAAATTTAACCAGGAGACTCCAAATTTCGTTTTCTCACATAAACTTGATCGTAAATCACTCTAATCCACGATAGGTTACAGTACCTGCAATTTGGGGAGGTTAGGTTAGGTTACGTTGGTTAGGTTAGGTTAGGTTAGGTTAGGTTAGGTTAGGTTAGGTTAGGCTCAAATTTAACCAGGAGACTCCAAATTTCGTTTTCTCACATAAACTTGATCGTAAATCACTCTAATCCACGATAGGTTACAGTACCTGCAATTTGGGGAGGTTAGGTTAGGTTACGTTGGTTAGGTTAGGTTAGGTTAGGTTAGGTTAGGTTAGGTTAGGTTAGGCTCAAATTTAACCAGGAGACTCCAAATTTCGTTTTCTCACATAAACTTGATCGTAAATCACTCTAATCCACGATAGGTTACAGTACCTGCAATTTGGGGAGGTTAGGTTAGGTTACGTTGGTTAGGTTAGGTTAGGTTAGGTTAGGTTAGGTTAGGTTAGGTTAGGCTCAAATTTAACCAGGAGACTCCAAATTTCGTTTTCTCACATAAACTTGATCGTAAATCACTCTAATCCACGATAGGTTACAGTACCTGCAATTTGGGGAGGTTAGGTTAGGTTACGTTGGTTAGGTTAGGTTAGGTTAGGTTAGGTTAGGTTAGGCTCAAATTTAACCAGGAGACTCCAAATTTCTCTTTCTCACATAAACTTGATCGTAAATCACTCTAATCCACGATAGGTTACAGTACCTGCAATTTGGGGAGGTTAGGTTAGGTTACGTTGGTTAGGTTAGGTTAGGTTAGGTTAGGTTAGGTTAGGTTAGGTTAGGCTCAAATTTAACCAGGAGACTCCAAATTTCGTTTTCTCACATAAACTTGATCGTAAATCACTCTAATCCACGATAGGTTACAGTACCTGCAATTTGGGGAGGTTAGGTTAGGTTACGTTGGTTAGGTTAGGTTAGGTTAGGTTAGGTTAGGTTAGGTTAGGTTAGGCTCAAATTTAACCAGGAGACTCCAAATTTCGTTTTCTCACATAAACTTGATCGTAAATCACTCTAATCCACGATAGGTTACAGTACCTGCAATTTGGGGAGGTTAGGTTAGGTTACGTTGGTTAGGTTAGGTTAGGTTAGGTTAGGTTAGGTTAGGTTAGGCTCAAATTTAACCAGGAGACTCCAAATTTCGTTTTCTCACATAAACTTGATCGTAAATCACTCTAATCCACGATAGGTTACAGTACCTGCAATTTGGGGAGGTTAGGTTAGGTTACGTTGGTTAGGTTAGGTTAGGTTAGGTTAGGTTAGGTTAGGCTCAAATTTAACCAGGAGACTCCAAATTTCGTTTTCTCACATAAACTTGATCGTAAATCACTCTAATCCACGATAGGTTACAGTACCTGCAATTTGGGGAGGTTAGGTTAGGTTACGTTGGTTAGGTTAGGTTAGGTTAGGTTAGGTTAGGTTAGGTTAGGTTAGGCTCAAATTTAACCAGGAGACTCCAAATTTCGTTTTCTCACATAAACTTGATCGTAAATCACTCTAATCCACGATAGGTTACAGTACCTGCAATTTGGGGAGGTTAGGTTAGGTTACGTTGGTTAGGTTAGGTTAGGTTAGGTTAGGTTAGGTTAGGCTCAAATTTAACCAGGAGACTCCAAATTTCGTTTTCTCACATAAACTTGATCGTAAATCACTCTAATCCACGATAGGTTACAGTACCTGCAATTTGGGGAGGTTAGGTTAGGTTACGTTGGTTAGGTTAGGTTAGGTTAGGTTAGGTTAGGTTAGGTTAGGCTCAAATTTAACCAGGAGACTCCAAATTTCGTTTTCTCACATAAACTTGATCGTAAATCACTCTAATCCACGATAGGTTACAGTACCTGCAATTTGGGGAGGTTAGGTTAGGTTACGTTGGTTAGGTTAGGTTAGGTTAGGTTAGGTTAGGTTAGGTTAGGCTCAAATTTAACCAGGAGACTCCAAATTTCGTTTTCTCACATAAACTTGATCGTAAATCACTCTAATCCACGATAGGTTACAGTACCTGCAATTTGGGGAGGTTAGGTTAGGTTACGTTGGTTAGGTTAGGTTAGGTTAGGTTAGGTTAGGTTAGGTTAGGTTAGGCTCAAATTTAACCAGGAGACTCCAAATTTCGTTTTCTCACATAAACTTGATCGTAAATCACTCTAATCCACGATAGGTTACAGTACCTGCAATTTGGGGAGGTTAGGTTAGGTTACGTTGGTTAGGTTAGGTTAGGTTAGGTTAGGTTAGGCTCAAATTTAACCAGGAGACTCCAAATTTCGTTTTCTCACATAAACTTGATCGTAAATCACTCTAATCCACGATAGGTTACAGTACCTGCAATTTGGGGAGGTTAGGTTAGGTTACGTTGGTTAGGTTAGGTTAGGTTAGGTTAGGTTAGGTTAGGTTAGGTTAGGCTCAAATTTAACCAGGAGACTCCAAATTTCGTTTTCTCACATAAACTTGATCGTAAATCACTCTAATCCACGATAGGTTACAGTACCTGCAATTTGGGGAGGTTAGGTTAGGTTACGTTGGTTAGGTTAGGTTAGGTTAGGTTAGGTTAGGTTAGGTTAGGTTAGGCTCAAATTTAACCAGGAGACTCCAAATTTCGTTTTCTCACATAAACTTGATCGTAAATCACTCTAATCCACGATAGGTTACAGTACCTGCAATTTGGGGAGGTTAGGTTAGGTTACGTTGGTTAGGTTAGGTTAGGTTAGGTTAGGTTAGGTTAGGTTAGGCTCAAATTTAACCAGGAGACTCCAAATTTCGTTTTCTCACATAAACTTGATCGTAAATCACTCTAATCCACGATAGGTTACAGTACCTGCAATTTGGGGAGGTTAGGTTAGGTTACGTTGGTTAGGTTAGGTTAGGTTAGGTTAGGTTAGGTTAGGCTCAAATTTAACCAGGAGACTCCAAATTTCGTTTTCTCACATAAACTTGATCGTAAATCACTCTAATCCACGATAGGTTACAGTACCTGCAATTTGGGGAGGTTAGGTTAGGTTACGTTGGTTAGGTTAGGTTAGGTTAGGTTAGGTTAGGTTAGGTTAGGTTAGGCTCAAATTTAACCAGGAGACTCCAAATTTCGTTTTCTCACATAAACTTGATCGTAAATCACTCTAATCCACGATAGGTTACAGTACCTGCAATTTGGGGAGGTTAGGTTAGGTTACGTTGGTTAGGTTAGGTTAGGTTAGGTTAGGTTAGGTTAGGTTAGGTTAGGCTCAAATTTAACCAGGAGACTCCAAATTTCGTTTTCTCACATAAACTTGATCGTAAATCACTCTAATCCACGATAGGTTACAGTACCTGCAATTTGGGGAGGTTAGGTTAGGTTACGTTGGTTAGGTTAGGTTAGGTTAGGTTAGGTTAGGTTAGGTTAGGTTAGGCTCAAATTTAACCAGGAGACTCCAAATTTCGTTTTCTCACATAAACTTGATCGTAAATCACTCTAATCCACGATAGGTTACAGTACCTGCAATTTGGGGAGGTTAGGTTAGGTTACGTTGGTTAGGTTAGGTTAGGTTAGGTTAGGTTAGGTTAGGTTAGGCTCAAATTTAACCAGGAGACTCCAAATTTCGTTTTCTCACATAAACTTGATCGTAAATCACTCTAATCCACGATAGGTTACAGTACCTGCAATTTGGGGAGGTTAGGTTAGGTTACGTTGGTTAGGTTAGGTTAGGTTAGGTTAGGTTAGGTTAGGTTAGGTTAGGCTCAAATTTAACCAGGAGACTCCAAATTTCGTTTTCTCACATAAACTTGATCGTAAATCAATCTAATCCACGATAGGTTACAGTACCTGCAATTTGGGGAGGTTAGGTTAGGTTACGTTGGTTAGGTTAGGTTAGGTTAGGTTAGGTTAGGTTAGGTTAGGTTAGGCTCAAATTTAACCAGGAGACTCCAAATTTCGTTTTCTCACATAAACTTGATCGTAAATCACTCTAATCCACGATAGGTTACAGTACCTGCAATTTGGGGAGGTTAGGTTAGGTTACGTTGGTTAGGTTAGGTTAGGTTAGGTTAGGTTAGGTTAGGTTAGGTTAGGCTCAAATTTAACCAGGAGACTCCAAATTTCGTTTTCTCACATAAACTTGATCGTAAATCACTCTAATCCACGATAGGTTACAGTACCTGCAATTTGGGGAGGTTAGGTTAGGTTACGTTGGTTAGGTTAGGTTAGGTTAGGTTAGGTTAGGTTAGGTTAGGTTAGGCTCAAATTTAACCAGGAGACTCCAAATTTCGTTTTCTCACATAAACTTGATCGTAAATCACTCTAATCCACGATAGGTTACAGTACCTGCAATTTGGGGAGGTTAGGTTAGGTTACGTTGGTTAGGTTAGGTTAGGTTAGGTTAGGTTAGGTTAGGCTCAAATTTAACCAGGAGACTCCAAATTTCGTTTTCTCACATAAACTTGATCGTAAATCACTCTAATCCACGATAGGTTACAGTACCTGCAATTTGGGGAGGTTAGGTTAGGTTACGTTGGTTAGGTTAGGTTAGGTTAGGTTAGGTTAGGTTAGGTTAGGTTAGGCTCAAATTTAACCAGGAGACTCCAAATTTCGTTTTCTCACATAAACTTGATCGTAAATCACTCTAATCCACGATAGGTTACAGTACCTGCAATTTGGGGAGGTTAGGTTAGGTTACGTTGGTTAGGTTAGGTTAGGTTAGGTTAGGTTAGGTTAGGTTAGGTTAGGCTCAAATTTAACCAGGAGACTCCAAATTTCGTTTTCTCACATAAACTTGATCGTAAATCACTCTAATCCACGATAGGTTACAGTACCTGCAATTTGGGGAGGTTAGGTTAGGTTACGTTGGTTAGGTTAGGTTAGGTTAGGTTAGGTTAGGTTAGGCTCAAATTTAACCAGGAGACTCCAAATTTCGTTTTCTCACATAAACTTGATCGTAAATCACTCTAATCCACGATAGGTTACAGTACCTGCAATTTGGGGAGGTTAGGTTAGGTTACGTTGGTTAGGTTAGGTTAGGTTAGGTTAGGTTAGGTTAGGTTAGGTTAGGCTCAAATTTAACCAGGAGACTCCAAATTTCGTTTTCTCACATAAACTTGATCGTAAATCACTCTAATCCACGATAGGTTACAGTACCTGCAATTTGGGGAGGTTAGGTTAGGTTACGTTGGTTAGGTTAGGTTAGGTTAGGTTAGGTTAGGTTAGGTTAGGTTAGGCTCAAATTTAACCAGGAGACTCCAAATTTCGTTTTCTCACATAAACTTGATCGTAAATCACTCTAATCCACGATAGGTTACAGTACCTGCAATTTGGGGAGGTTAGGTTAGGTTACGTTGGTTAGGTTAGGTTAGGTTAGGTTAGGTTAGGTTAGGCTCAAATTTAACCAGGAGACTCCAAATTTCGTTTTCTCACATAAACTTGATCGTAAATCACTCTAATCCACGATAGGTTACAGTACCTGCAATTTGGGGAGGTTAGGTTAGGTTACGTTGGTTAGGTTAGGTTAGGTTAGGTTAGGTTAGGTTAGGTTAGGTTAGGCTCAAATTTAACCAGGAGACTCCAAATTTCGTTTTCTCACATAAACTTGATCGTAAATCACTCTAATCCACGATAGGTTACAGTACCTGCAATTTGGGGAGGTTAGGTTAGGTTACGTTGGTTAGGTTAGGTTAGGTTAGGTTAGGTTAGGTTAGGTTAGGTTAGGCTCAAATTTAACCAGGAGACTCCAAATTTCGTTTTCTCACATAAACTTGATCGTAAATCACTCTAATCCACGATAGGTTACAGTACCTGCAATTTGGGGAGGTTAGGTTAGGTTACGTTGGTTAGGTTAGGTTACGTTAGGTTAGGTTAGGTTAGGTTAGGTTAGGCTCAAATTTAACCAGGAGACTCCAAATTTCGTTTTCTCACATAAACTTGATCGTAAATCACTCTAATCCACGATAGGTTACAGTACCTGCAATTTGGGGAGGTTAGGTTAGGTTACGTTGGTTAGGTTAGGTTAGGTTAGGTTAGGTTAGGTTAGGTTAGGTTAGGCTCAAATTTAACCAGGAGACTCCAAATTTCGTTTTCTCACATAAACTTGATCGTAAATCACTCTAATCCACGATAGGTTACAGTACCTGCAATTTGGGGAGGTTAGGTTAGGTTACGTTGGTTAGGTTAGGTTAGGTTAGGTTAGGTTAGGTTAGGTTAGGTTAGGTTAGGCTCAAATTTAACCAGGAGACTCCAAATTTCGTTTTCTCACATAAACTTGATCGTAAATCACTCTAATCCACGATAGGTTACAGTACCTGCAATTTGGGGAGGTTAGGTTAGGTTACGTTGGTTAGGTTAGGTTAGGTTAGGTTAGGTTAGGTTAGGTTAGGTTAGGCTCAAATTTAACCAGGAGACTCCAAATTTCGTTTTCTCACATAAACTTGATCGTAAATCACTCTAATCCACGATAGGTTACAGTACCTGCAATTTGGGGAGGTTAGGTTAGGTTACGTTGGTTAGGTTAGGTTAGGTTAGGTTAGGTTAGGTTAGGTTAGGTTAGGCTCAAATTTAACCAGGAGACTCCAAATTTCGTTTTCTCACATAAACTTGATCGTAAATCACTCTAATCCACGATAGGTTACAGTACCTGCAATTTGGGGAGGTTAGGTTAGGTTACGTTGGTTAGGTTAGGTTAGGTTAGGTTAGGTTAGGTTAGGTTAGGTTAGGCTCAAATTTAACCAGGAGACTCCAAATTTCGTTTTCTCACATAAACTTGATCGTAAATCACTCTAATCCACGATAGGTTACAGTACCTGCAATTTGGGGAGGTTAGGTTAGGTTACGTTGGTTAGGTTAGGTTAGGTTAGGTTAGGTTAGGTTAGGTTAGGTTAGGCTCAAATTTAACCAGGAGACTCCAAATTTCGTTTTCTCACATAAACTTGATCGTAAATCACTCTAATCCACGATAGGTTACAGTACCTGCAATTTGGGGAGGTTAGGTTAGGTTACGTTGGTTAGGTTAGGTTAGGTTAGGTTAGGTTAGGTTAGGTTAGGTTAGGCTCAAATTTAACCAGGAGACTCCAAATTTCGTTTTCTCACATAAACTTGATCGTAAATCACTCTAATCCACGATAGGTTACAGTACCTGCAATTTGGGGAGGTTAGGTTAGGTTACGTTGGTTAGGTTAGGTTAGGTTAGGTTAGGTTAGGTTAGGTTAGGTTAGGCTCAAATTTAACCAGGAGACTCCAAATTTCGTTTTCTCACATAAACTTGATCGTAAATCACTCTAATTCACGATAGGTTACAGTACCTGCAATTTGGGGAGGTTAGGTTAGGTTACGTTGGTTAGGTTAGGTTAGGTTAGGTTAGGTTAGGTTAGGTTAGGTTAGGCTCAAATTTAACCAGGAGACTCCAAATTTCGTTTTCTCACATAAACTTGATCGTAAATCACTCTAATCCACGATAGGTTACAGTACCTGCAATTTGGGGAGGTTAGGTTAGGTTACGTTGGTTAGGTTAGGTTAGGTTAGGTTAGGTTAGGTTAGGTTAGGTTAGGCTCAAATTTAACCAGGAGACTCCAAATTTCGTTTTCTCACATAAACTTGATCGTAAATCACTCTAATCCACGATAGGTTACAGTACCTGCAATTTGGGGAGGTTAGGTTAGGTTACGTTGGTTAGGTTAGGTTAGGTTAGGTTAGGTTAGGTTAGGTTAGGTTAGGCTCAAATTTAACCAGGAGACTCCAAATTTCGTTTTCTCACATAAACTTGATCGTAAATCACTCTAATCCACGATAGGTTACAGTACCTGCAATTTGGGGAGGTTAGGTTAGGTTACGTTGGTTAGGTTAGGTTAGGTTAGGTTAGGTTAGGTTAGGTTAGGTTAGGCTCAAATTTAACCAGGAGACTCCAAATTTCGTTTTCTCACATAAACTTGATCGTAAATCACTCTAATCCACGATAGGTTACAGTACCTGCAATTTGGGGAGGTTAGGTTAGGTTACGTTGGTTAGGTTAGGTTAGGTTAGGTTAGGTTAGGTTAGGTTAGGTTAGGCTCAAATTTAACCAGGAGACTCCAAATTTCGTTTTCTCACATAAACTTGATCGTAAATCACTCTAATCCACGATAGGTTACAGTACCTGCAATTTGGGGAGGTTAGGTTAGGTTACGTTGGTTAGGTTAGGTTAGGTTAGGTTAGGTTAGGTTAGGTTAGGTTAGGCTCAAATTTAACCAGGAGACTCCAAATTTCGTTTTCTCACATAAACTTGATCGTAAATCACTCTAATCCACGATAGGTTACAGTACCTGCAATTTGGGGAGGTTAGGTTAGGTTACGTTGGTTAGGTTAGGTTAGGTTAGGTTAGGTTAGGTTAGGTTAGGTTAGGTTAGGCTCAAATTTAACCAGGAGACTCCAAATTTCGTTTTCTCACATAAACTTGATCGTAAATCACTCTAATCCACGATAGGTTACAGTACCTGCAATTTGGGGAGGTTAGGTTAGGTTACGTTGGTTAGGTTAGGTTAGGTTAGGTTAGGTTAGGTTAGGTTAGGTTAGGCTCAAATTTAACCAGGAGACTCCAAATTTCGTTTTCTCACATAAACTTGATCGTAAATCACTCTAATCCACGATAGGTTACAGTACCTGCAATTTGGGGAGGTTAGGTTAGGTTACGTTGGTTAGGTTAGGTTAGGTTAGGTTAGGTTAGGTTAGGTTAGGTTAGGCTCAAATTTAACCAGGAGACTCCAAATTTCGTTTTCTCACATAAACTTGATCGTAAATCACTCTAATCCACGATAGGTTACAGTACCTGCAATTTGGGGAGGTTAGGTTAGGTTACGTTGGTTAGGTTAGGTTAGGTTAGGTTAGGTTAGGTTAGGTTAGGTTAGGCTCAAATTTAACCAGGAGACTCCAAATTTCGTTTTCTCACATAAACTTGATCGTAAATCACTCTAATCCACGATAGGTTACAGTACCTGCAATTTGGGGAGGTTAGGTTAGGTTACGTTGGTTAGGTTAGGTTAGGTTAGGTTAGGTTAGGTTAGGTTAGGTTAGGCTCAAATTTAACCAGGAGACTCCAAATTTCGTTTTCTCACATAAACTTGATCGTAAATCACTCTAATCCACGATAGGTTACAGTACCTGCAATTTGGGGAGGTTAGGTTAGGTTACGTTGGTTAGGTTAGGTTAGGTTAGGTTAGGTTAGGTTAGGTTAGGTTAGGCTCAAATTTAACCAGGAGACTCCAAATTTCGTTTTCTCACATAAACTTGATCGTAAATCACTCTAATCCACGATAGGTTACAGTACCTGCAATTTGGGGAGGTTAGGTTAGGTTACGTTGGTTAGGTTAGGTTAGGTTAGGTTAGGTTAGGTTAGGTTAGGCTCAAATTTAACCAGGAGACTCCAAATTTCGTTTTCTCACATAAACTTGATCGTAAATCACTCTAATCCACGATAGGTTACAGTACCTGCAATTTGGGGAGGTTAGGTTAGGTTACGTTGGTTAGGTTAGGTTAGGTTAGGTTAGGTTAGGTTAGGTTAGGTTAGGCTCAAATTTAACTAGGAGACTCCAAATTTCGTTTTCTCACATAAACTTGATCGTAAATCACTCTAATCCACGATAGGTTACAGTACCTGCAATTTGGGGAGGTTAGGTTAGGTTACGTTGGTTAGGTTAGGTTAGGTTAGGTTAGGTTAGGTTAGGTTAGGTTAGGCTCAAATTTAACCAGGAGACTCCAAATTTCGTTTTCTCACATAAACTTGATCGTAAATCACTCTAATCCACGATAGGTTACAGTACCTGCAATTTGGGGAGGTTAGGTTAGGTTACGTTGGTTAGGTTAGGTTAGGTTAGGTTAGGTTAGGTTAGGTTAGGTTAGGTTAGGCTCAAATTTAACCAGGAGACTCCAAATTTCGTTTTCTCACATAAACTTGATCGTAAATCACTCTAATCCACGATAGGTTACAGTACCTGCAATTTGGGGAGGTTAGGTTAGGTTACGTTGGTTAGGTTAGGTTAGGTTAGGTTAGGTTAGGTTAGGTTAGGTTAGGCTCAAATTTAACCAGGAGACTCCAAATTTCGTTTTCTCACATAAACTTGATCGTAAATCACTCTAATCCACGATAGGTTACAGTACCTGCAATTTGGGGAGGTTAGGTTAGGTTACGTTGGTTAGGTTAGGTTAGGTTAGGTTAGGTTAGGTTAGGTTAGGTTAGGCTCAAATTTAACCAGGAGACTCCAAATTTCGTTTTCTCACATAAACTTGATCGTAAATCACTCTAATCCACGATAGGTTACAGTACCTGCAATTTGGGGAGGTTAGGTTAGGTTACGTTGGTTAGGTTAGGTTAGGTTAGGTTAGGTTAGGTTAGGTTAGGTTAGGCTCAAATTTAACCAGGAGACTCCAAATTTCGTTTTCTCACATAAACTTGATCGTAAATCACTCTAATCCACGATAGGTTACAGTACCTGCAATTTGGGGAGGTTAGGTTAGGTTACGTTGGTTAGGTTAGGTTAGGTTAGGTTAGGTTAGGTTAGGTTAGGTTAGGTTAGGCTCAAATTTAACCAGGAGACTCCAAATTTCGTTTTCTCACATAAACTTGATCGTAAATCACTCTAATCCACGATAGGTTACAGTACCTGCAATTTGGGGAGGTTAGGTTAGGTTACGTTGGTTAGGTTAGGTTAGGTTAGGTTAGGTTAGGTTAGGTTAGGTTAGGCTCAAATTTAACCAGGAGACTCCAAATTTCGTTTTCTCACATAAACTTGATCCTAAATCACTCTAATCCACGATAGGTTACAGTACCTGCAATTTGGGGAGGTTAGGTTAGGTTACGTTGGTTAGGTTAGGTTAGGTTAGGTTAGGTTAGGTTAGGTTAGGTTAGGCTCAAATTTAACCAGGAGACTCCAAATTTCGTTTTCTCACATAAACTTGATCGTAAATCACTCTAATCCACGATAGGTTACAGTACCTGCAATTTGGGGAGGTTAGGTTAGGTTACGTTGGTTAGGTTAGGTTAGGTTAGGTTAGGTTAGGTTAGGTTAGGTTAGGCTCAAATTTAACCAGGAGACTCCAAATTTCGTTTTCTCACATAAACTTGATCGTAAATCACTCTAATCCACGATAGGTTACAGTACCTGCAATTTGGGGAGGTTAGGTTAGGTTACGTTGGTTAGGTTAGGTTAGGTTAGGTTAGGTTAGGTTAGGCTCAAATTTAACCAGGAGACTCCAAATTTCGTTTTCTCACATAAACTTGATCGTAAATCACTCTAATCCACGATAGGTTACAGTACCTGCAATTTGGGGAGGTTAGGTTAGGTTACGTTGGTTAGGTTAGGTTAGGTTAGGTTAGGTTAGGTTAGGTTAGGTTAGGCTCAAATTTAACCAGGAGACTCCAAATTTCGTTTTCTCACATAAACTTGATCGTAAATCACTCTAATCCACGATAGGTTACAGTACCTGCAATTTGGGGAGGTTAGGTTAGGTTACGTTGGTTAGGTTAGGTTAGGTTAGGTTAGGTTAGGTTAGGTTAGGTTAGGCTCAAATTTAACCAGGAGACTCCAAATTTCGTTTTCTCACATAAACTTGATCGTAAATCACTCTAATCCACGATAGGTTACAGTACCTGCAATTTGGGGAGGTTAGGTTAGGTTACGTTGGTTAGGTTAGGTTAGGTTAGGTTAGGTTAGGTTAGGTTAGGTTAGGCTCAAATTTAACCAGGAGACTCCAAATTTCGTTTTCTCACATAAACTTGATCGTAAATCACTCTAATCCACGATAGGTTACAGTACCTGCAATTTGGGGAGGTTAGGTTAGGTTACGTTGGTTAGGTTAGGTTAGGTTAGGTTAGGTTAGGTTAGGTTAGGTTAGGCTCAAATTTAACCAGGAGACTCCAAATTTCGTTTTCTCACATAAACTTGATCGTAAATCACTCTAATCCACGATAGGTTACAGTACCTGCAATTTGGGGAGGTTAGGTTAGGTTACGTTGGTTAGGTTAGGTTAGGTTAGGTTAGGTTAGGTTAGGTTAGGTTAGGCTCAAATTTAACCAGGAGACTCCAAATTTCGTTTTCTCACATAAACTTGATCGTAAATCACTCTAATCCACGATAGGTTACAGTACCTGCAATTTGGGGAGGTTAGGTTAGGTTACGTTGGTTAGGTTAGGTTAGGTTAGGTTAGGTTAGGTTAGGTTAGGTTAGGCTCAAATTTAACCACGAGACTCCAAATTTCGTTTTCTCACATAAACTTGATCGTAAATCACTCTAATCCACGATAGGTTACAGTACCTGCAATTTGGGGAGGTTAGGTTAGGTTACGTTGGTTAGGTTAGGTTAGGTTAGGTTAGGTTAGGTTAGGTTAGGTTAGGCTCAAATTTAACCAGGAGACTCCAAATTTCGTTTTCTCACATAAACTTGATCGTAAATCACTCTAATCCACGATAGGTTACAGTACCTGCAATTTGGGGAGGTTAGGTTAGGTTACGTTGGTTAGGTTAGGTTAGGTTAGGTTAGGTTAGGTTAGGTTAGGTTAGGCTCAAATTTAACCAGGAGACTCCAAATTTCGTTTTCTCACATAAACTTGATCGTAAATCACTCTAATCCACGATAGGTTACAGTACCTGCAATTTGGGGAGGTTAGGTTAGGTTACGTTGGTTAGGTTAGGTTAGGTTAGGTTAGGTTAGGTTAGGTTAGGTTAGGCTCAAATTTAACCAGGAGACTCCAAATTTCGTTTTCTCACATAAACTTGATCGTAAATCACTCTAATCCACGATAGGTTACAGTACCTGCAATTTGGGGAGGTTAGGTTAGGTTACGTTGGTTAGGTTAGGTTAGGTTAGGTTAGGTTAGGTTAGGTTAGGTTAGGCTCAAATTTAACCAGGAGACTCCAAATTTCGTTTTCTCACATAAACTTGATCGTAAATCACTCTAATCCACGATAGGTTACAGTACCTGCAATTTGGGGAGGTTAGGTTAGGTTACGTTGGTTAGGTTAGGTTAGGTTAGGTTAGGTTAGGTTAGGTTAGGTTAGGCTCAAATTTAACCAGGAGACTCCAAATTTCGTTTTCTCACATAAACTTGATCGTAAATCACTCTAATCCACGATAGGTTACAGTACCTGCAATTTGGGGAGGTTAGGTTAGGTTACGTTGGTTAGGTTAGGTTAGGTTAGGTTAGGTTAGGTTAGGTTAGGTTAGGCTCAAATTTAACCAGGAGACTCCAAATTTCGTTTTCTCACATAAACTTGATCGTAAATCACTCTAATCCACGATAGGTTACAGTACCTGCAATTTGGGGAGGTTAGGTTAGGTTACGTTGGTTAGGTTAGGTTAGGTTAGGTTAGGTTAGGTTAGGTTAGGTTAGGCTCAAATTTAACCAGGAGACTCCAAATTTCGTTTTCTCACATAAACTTGATCGTAAATCACTCTAATCCACGATAGGTTACAGTACCTGCAATTTGGGGAGGTTAGGTTAGGTTACGTTGGTTAGGTTAGGTTAGGTTAGGTTAGGTTAGGTTAGGTTAGGCTCAAATTTAACCAGGAGACTCCAAATTTCGTTTTCTCACATAAACTTGATCGTAAATCACTCTAATCCACGATAGGTTACAGTACCTGCAATTTGGGGAGGTTAGGTTAGGTTACGTTGGTTAGGTTAGGTTAGGTTAGGTTAGGTTAGGTTAGGTTAGGTTAGGCTCAAATTTAACCAGGAGACTCCAAATTTCGTTTTCTCACATAAACTTGATCGTAAATCACTCTAATCCACGATAGGTTACAGTACCTGCAATTTGGGGAGGTTAGGTTAGGTTACGTTGGTTAGGTTAGGTTAGGTTAGGTTAGGTTAGGTTAGGTTAGGTTAGGCTCAAATTTAACCAGGAGACTCCAAATTTCGTTTTCTCACATAAACTTGATCGTAAATCACTCTAATCCACGATAGGTTACAGTACCTGCAATTTGGGGAGGTTAGGTTAGGTTACGTTGGTTAGGTTAGGTTAGGTTAGGTTAGGTTAGGTTAGGTTAGGTTAGGCTCAAATTTAACCAGGAGACTCCAAATTTCGTTTTCTCACATAAACTTGATCGTAAATCACTCTAATCCACGATAGGTTACAGTACCTGCAATTTGGGGAGGTTAGGTTAGGTTACGTTGGTTAGGTTAGGTTAGGTTAGGTTAGGTTAGGTTAGGTTAGGCTCAAATTTAACCAGGAGACTCCAAATTTCGTTTTCTCACATAAACTTGATCGTAAATCACTCTAATCCACGATAGGTTACAGTACCTGCAATTTGGGGAGGTTAGGTTAGGTTACGTTGGTTAGGTTAGGTTAGGTTAGGTTAGGTTAGGTTAGGTTAGGTTAGGCTCAAATTTAACCAGGAGACTCCAAATTTCGTTTTCTCACATAAACTTGATCGTAAATCACTCTAATCCACGATAGGTTACAGTACCTGCAATTTGGGGAGGTTAGGTTAGGTTACGTTGGTTAGGTTAGGTTAGGTTAGGTTAGGTTAGGTTAGGTTAGGTTAGGCTCAAATTTAACCAGGAGACTCCAAATTTCGTTTTCTCACATAAACTTGATCGTAAATCACTCTAATCCACGATAGGTTACAGTACCTGCAATTTGGGGAGGTTAGGTTAGGTTACGTTGGTTAGGTTAGGTTAGGTTAGGTTAGGTTAGGTTAGGTTAGGTTAGGCTCAAATTTAACCAGGAGACTCCAAATTTCGTTTTCTCACATAAACTTGATCGTAAATCACTCTAATCCACGATAGGTTACAGTACCTGCAATTTGGGGAGGTTAGGTTAGGTTACGTTGGTTAGGTTAGGTTAGGTTAGGTTAGGTTAGGTTAGGTTAGGTTAGGCTCAAATTTAACCAGGAGACTCCAAATTTCGTTTTCTCACATAAACTTGATCGTAAATCACTCTAATCCACGATAGGTTACAGTACCTGCAATTTGGGGAGGTTAGGTTAGGTTACGTTGGTTAGGTTAGGTTAGGTTAGGTTAGGTTAGGTTAGGTTAGGTTAGGCTCAAATTTAACCAGGAGACTCCAAATTTCGTTTTCTCACATAAACTTGATCGTAAATCACTCTAATCCACGATAGGTTACAGTACCTGCAATTTGGGGAGGTTAGGTTAGGTTACGTTGGTTAGGTTAGGTTAGGTTAGGTTAGGTTAGGTTAGGTTAGGTTAGGCTCAAATTTAACCAGGAGACTCCAAATTTCGTTTTCTCACATAAACTTGATCGTAAATCACTCTAATCCACGATAGGTTACAGTACCTGCAATTTGGGGAGGTTAGGTTAGGTTACGTTGGTTAGGTTAGGTTAGGTTAGGTTAGGTTAGGTTAGGTTAGGTTAGGCTCAAATTTAACCAGGAGACTCCAAATTTCGTTTTCTCACATAAACTTGATCGTAAATCACTCTAATCCACGATAGGTTACAGTACCTGCAATTTGGGGAGGTTAGGTTAGGTTACGTTGGTTAGGTTAGGTTAGGTTAGGTTAGGTTAGGTTAGGTTAGGTTAGGCTCAAATTTAACCAGGAGACTCCAAATTTCGTTTTCTCACATAAACTTGATCGTAAATCACTCTAATCCACGATAGGTTACAGTACCTGCAATTTGGGGAGGTTAGGTTAGGTTACGTTGGTTAGGTTAGGTTAGGTTAGGTTAGGTTAGGTTAGGTTAGGTTAGGCTCAAATTTAACCAGGAGACTCCAAATTTCGTTTTCTCACATAAACTTGATCGTAAATCACTCTAATCCACGATAGGTTACAGTACCTGCAATTTGGGGAGGTTAGGTTAGGTTACGTTGGTTAGGTTAGGTTAGGTTAGGTTAGGTTAGGTTAGGCTCAAATTTAACCAGGAGACTCCAAATTTCGTTTTCTCACATAAACTTGATCGTAAATCACTCTAATCCACGATAGGTTACAGTACCTGCAATTTGGGGAGGTTAGGTTAGGTTACGTTGGTTAGGTTAGGTTAGGTTAGGTTAGGTTAGGTTAGGTTAGGTTAGGCTCAAATTTAACCAGGAGACTCCAAATTTCGTTTTCTCACATAAACTTGATCGTAAATCACTCTAATCCACGATAGGTTACAGTACCTGCAATTTGGGGAGGTTAGGTTAGGTTACGTTGGTTAGGTTAGGTTAGGTTAGGTTAGGTTAGGTTAGGTTAGGTTAGGCTCAAATTTAACCAGGAGACTCCAAATTTCGTTTTCTCACATAAACTTGATCGTAAATCACTCTAATCCACGATAGGTTACAGTACCTGCAATTTGGGGAGGTTAGGTTAGGTTACGTTGGTTAGGTTAGGTTAGGTTAGGTTAGGTTAGGTTAGGTTAGGTTAGGCTCAAATTTCACCAGGAGACTCCAAATTTCGTTTTCTCACATAAACTTGATCGTAAATCACTCTAATCCACGATAGGTTACAGTACCTGCAATTTGGGGAGGTTAGGTTAGGTTACGTTGGTTAGGTTAGGTTAGGTTAGGTTAGGTTAGGTTAGGTTAGGTTAGGCTCAAATTTAACCAGGAGACTCCAAATTTCGTTTTCTCACATAAACTTGATCGTAAATCACTCTAATCCACGATAGGTTACAGTACCTGCAATTTGGGGAGGTTAGGTTAGGTTACGTTGGTTAGGTTAGGTTAGGTTAGGTTAGGTTAGGTTAGGTTAGGTTAGGCTCAAATTTAACCAGGAGACTCCAAATTTCGTTTTCTCACATAAACTTGATCGTAAATCACTCTAATCCACGATAGGTTACAGTACCTGCAATTTGGGGAGGTTAGGTTAGGTTACGTTGGTTAGGTTAGGTTAGGTTAGGTTAGGTTAGGTTAGGTTAGGCTCAAATTTAACCAGGAGACTCCAAATTTCGTTTTCTCACATAAACTTGATCGTAAATCACTCTAATCCACGATAGGTTACAGTACCTGCAATTTGGGGAGGTTAGGTTAGGTTACGTTGGTTAGGTTAGGTTAGGTTAGGTTAGGTTAGGTTAGGTTAGGTTAGGCTCAAATTTAACCAGGAGACTCCAAATTTCGTTTTCTCACATAAACTTGATCGTAAATCACTCTAATCCACGATAGGTTACAGTACCTGCAATTTGGGGAGGTTAGGTTAGGTTACGTTGGTTAGGTTAGGTTAGGTTAGGTTAGGTTAGGTTAGGTTAGGTTAGGCTCAAATTTAACCAGGAGACTCCAAATTTCGTTTTCTCACATAAACTTGATCGTAAATCACTCTAATCCACGATAGGTTACAGTACCTGCAATTTGGGGAGGTTAGGTTAGGTTACGTTGGTTAGGTTAGGTTAGGTTAGGTTAGGTTAGGTTAGGTTAGGTTAGGCTCAAATTTAACCAGGAGACTCCAAATTTCGTTTTCTCACATAAACTTGATCGTAAATCACTCTAATCCACGATAGGTTACAGTACCTGCAATTTGGGGAGGTTAGGTTAGGTTACGTTGGTTAGGTTAGGTTGTTAGGTTAGGTAAGGTTAGGTTAGGTTAGGTTAGGCTCAAATTTAACCAGGAGACTCCAAATTTCGTTTTCTCACATAAACTTGATCGTAAATCACTCTAATCCACGATAGGTTACAGTACCTGCAATTTGGGGAGGTTAGGTTAGGTTACGTTGGTTAGGTTAGGTTAGGTTAGGTTAGGTTAGGTTAGGTTAGGTTAGGCTCAAATTTAACCAGGAGACTCCAAATTTCGTTTTCTCACATAAACTTGATCGTAAATCACTCTAATCCACGATAGGTTACAGTACCTGCAATTTGGGGAGGTTAGGTTAGGTTACGTTGGTTAGGTTAGGTTAGGTTAGGTTAGGTTAGGTTAGGTTAGGTTAGGCTCAAATTTAACCAGGAGACTCCAAATTTCGTTTTCTCACATAAACTTGATCGTAAATCACTCTAATCCACGATAGGTTACAGTACCTGCAATTTGGGGAGGTTAGGTTAGGTTACGTTGGTTAGGTTAGGTTAGGTTAGGTTAGGTTAGGCTCAAATTTAACCAGGAGACTCCAAATTTCGTTTTCTCACATAAACTTGATCGTAAATCACTCTAATCCACGATAGGTTACAGTACCTGCAATTTGGGGAGGTTAGGTTAGGTTACGTTGGTTAGGTTAGGTTAGGTTAGGTTAGGTTAGGTTAGGTTAGGCTCAAATTTAACCAGGAGACTCCAAATTTCGTTTTCTCACATAAACTTGATCGTAAATCACTCTAATCCACGATAGGTTACAGTACCTGCAATTTGGGGAGGTTAGGTTAGGTTACGTTGGTTAGGTTAGGTTAGGTTAGGTTAGGTTAGGTTAGGTTAGGTTAGGCTCAAATTTAACCAGGAGACTCCAAATTTCGTTTTCTCACATAAACTTGATCGTAAATCACTCTAATCCACGATAGGTTACAGTACCTGCAATTTGGGGAGGTTAGGTTAGGTTACGTTGGTTAGGTTAGGTTAGGTTAGGTTAGGTTAGGTTAGGTTAGGTTAGGCTCAAATTTAACCAGGAGACTCCAAATTTCGTTTTCTCACATAAACTTGATCGTAAATCACTCTAATCCACGATAGGTTACAGTACCTGCAATTTGGGGAGGTTAGGTTAGGTTACGTTGGTTAGGTTAGGTTAGGTTAGGTTAGGTTAGGTTAGGTTAGGTTAGGCTCAAATTTGACCAGGAGACTCCAAATTTCGTTTTCTCACATAAACTTGATCGTAAATCACTTTAATCCACGATAGGTTACATTACCTGCAATTTGGGGAGGTTAGGTTAGGTTACGTTGGTTAGGTTAGGTTAGGTTAGGTTAGGTTAGGTTAGGTTAGGTTAGGCTCAAATTTGACCAGGAGACTCCAAATTTCGTTTTCTCACATAAACTTGATCGTAAATCACTCTAATCCACGATAGGTTACAGTACCTGCAATTTGGGGAGGTTAGGTTAGGTTACGTTGGTTAGGTTAGGTTAGGTTAGGTTAGGTTAGGTTAGGTTAGGTTAGGCTCAAATTTGACCAGGAGACTCCAAATTTCGTTTTCTCACATAAACTTGATCGTAAATCACTTTAATCCACGATAGGTTACATTACCTGCAATTTGGGGAGGTTAGGTTAGGTTACGTTAGGTTAGGTTAGGTTAGGTTAGGTTAGGCTCAAATTTGACCAGGAGACTCCAAATTTCGTTTTCTCACATAAACTTGATCGTAAATCACTCTAATCCACGATAGGTTACATTACCTGCAATTTGGGGAGGTTAGGTTAGGTTAGGTTAGGTTAGGTTAGGTTAGGTTAGGTTAGGTTAGGCTCAAATTTGACCAGGAGACTCCAAATTTCGTTTTCTCACATAAACTTGATCGTAAATCACTTTAATCCACGATAGGTTACATTACCTGCAATTTGGGGAGGTTAGGTTAGGTTTCGTTAGGTTAGGTTAGGTTAGGTTAGGTTAGGTTAGTTTTGGTTAGGTTAGGCTCAAATTTGACCAGGATACTCCAAATTTCGTTTTCTCACATAAACTTGATCGTGAATCACTTTAATCCACGATAGGTTACATTACCTGCAATTTGGGGAGGTTAGGTTAGGTTACGTTAGGTTAGGTTAGGTTAGGTTAGGTTAGGTTAGGTTAGGCTCAAATATGACCAGGAGACTCCAAATTTCGTTTTCTCACATAAACTTGATCGTAAATCACTTAATCCACGATAGGTTATATTACATGCAATTTGGGGAGGTTAGGTTAGGTTACGTTAGGTTAGGTTAGGTTAGGTTAGGTTAGGTTAGGCTCAAATTTGACCAGGAGACTCCAAATTTCGTTTTATCACATATTGATCGTAAATCACTTTAATCCACGATAGGTTACATTACCTGTATTTGGGGAGGTTAAGTTAGGTTAGGTTAGGTTAGGTTACGTTAGGTTAGGTTAGGTTAGGTTAGGTTAGGTTAAGTTAGGATCAAATTTGACCAGGAGACTCCAAATTTCGTTTTCTCACATAAACTTGATCGTAAATCACTTTAATCCACGATAGGTTACATTACCTGCAATTTGGGGAGGTTAGGTTAGGTTACGTTAGGTTAGGTTAGGTTAGGTTAGGTTAGGTTAGGCTCAAATTTGACCAGGAGACTCCAAATTTCGTTTTATCACATAAACTTGATTGTATATCACTTTAATCCACGATAGGTTACATTACCTGTATTTGGGGAGGTTAAGTTAGGTTAGGTTACGTTAGGTTAGGTTAGGTTAGGTTAGGTTAGGTTAGCTTAGGTTAGGTTAGGTTAGGCTAGGTTAGGCTAGGTTAGGTTAGGTTAGGTTTGGTTAGGTTAGGTTAGGTTAGGTTAGGCTCAAATTTGACCAGGAGACTCCAAATTTCGTTTTCTCACATAAACTTGATCGTAAATCACTTTAATCCACGATAGGTTACATTACCTGCAATTTGGGGAGGTTAGGTTAGGTTACGTTAGGTTAGGTTAGGTTAGGTTAGGTTAGGTTAGGTTAGGTTAGGTTAGGCTCAAATTTGACCAGGAGACTCCAAATTTCGTTTTCTCACATAAACTTGATCGTAAATCACTTTAATCCACGATAGGTTACATTACCTGCAATTTGGGGAGGTTAGGTTAGGTTACGTTAGGTTAGGTTAGGTTAGGTTAGGTTAGGTTAGGTTAGGTTAGGTTAGGTTAGGCTCAAATTTGACCAGGAGACTCCAAATTTCGTTTTCTCACATAAACTTGATCGTAAATCACTTTAATCCACGATAGGTTACATTACCTGCAATTTGGGGAGGTTAGGTTAGGTTAGGTTAGGTTAGGTTAGGTTAGGTTAGGTTAGGTTAGGTTAGGTTAGGTTAGGCTCAAATTTGACCAGGAGACTCCAAATTTCGTTTTCTCACATAAACTTGATCGTAAATCACTTTAATCCACGATAGGTTACATTACCTGCAATTTGGGGAGGTTAGGTTAGGTTAGGTTAGGTTAGGTTAGGTTAGGCTCAAATTTGACCAGGAGACTCCAAATTTCGTTTTCTCACATAAACTTGATCGTAAATCACTTTAATCCACGATAGGTTACATTACCTGCAATTTGGGGAGGTTAGGTTAGGTTAGGTTAGGCTCAAATTTGACCAGGAGACTCCAAATTTCGTTTTCTTACATAAACTTGATCGTAAATCACTTGAATCCACGATAGGTTACATTACCTGCAATTTGGGGAGGTTAGGTTAGGTTAGGTTAGGTTAGGTTAGGTTAGGTTAGGTTAGGTTAGGTTAGGTTAGGTTAGGTTAGGTTAGGTTAGGTTAGGTTAGGCTCAAATTTGACCAGGAGACTCCAAATTTCGTTTTCTCACATAAACTTGATCGTAAATCATTTTAATCAATGATAGGTTACATTACCTGCAATTTAGGGAGGTTAGGTTAGGTTAGGTTAGGTTAGGTTAGGTTAGGTTAGGTTAGGTTAGGTTAGGTTATTCTCAAATTTGACCAGGAGACTCCAAATTTCGTTTTCTCACATAAACTTGATCGTAAATCACTTTAATCCACGATAGGTTACATTACCTGCAATTTGGGGAGGTTAGGTTAGGTTAGGTTAGGTTAAGTTAGGTTAGGTTAGGTTAGGTTAGGTTAGGTTAGGTTAGGTTAGGCTCAAATTTGACCAGGAGACTCCAAATTTCGTTTTCTCACATAAACTTGATCGTAAATCACTTTAATCCACGATAGGTTACATTACCTGCAATTTGGGGAGGTTAGGTTAGGTTACGTTAGGTTAGGTTAGGTTAGGTTAGGTTAGGTTAGGTTAGGTTAGGCTCAAATTTGACCAGGAGACTCCAAATTTCGTTTTCTCACATAAACTTGATCGTAAATCACTTTAATCCACGATAGGTTACATTACCTGCAATTTCGGGAGGTTAGGTTAGGTTAGGTTAGGCTCAAATTTGACCAGGAGATTCCAAATTTCGTTTTCTCACATAAACTTGATCGTAAATCACTTTAATCCACGATAGGTTACATTACCTGAAATTTGGGGAGGTTAGGTTAGGTTAGGTTAGGTTAGGCTCAAATTTGACCAGGAGACTCATAATTTCTTTTTCTCACATAAACTTGATCGTAAATCACTTTAATCCACGATAGGTTACATTACCTGCAATTTGGGGAGGTTAGGTTGGGTTAGGTTAGGTTAGGTTAAGTTAGGTTAGGTTAGGTTAAGTTAGGTTAGGTTAGGCTCAAATTTGACCAGGAGACTCCAAATTTCGTTTTCTCACATAAACTTGATCGTAAATCACTTTAATCCACGATAGGTTACATTACCTGCAATTTGGGGAGGTTAGGTTAGGTTACGTTAGGTTAGGTTAGGTTAGGTTAGGTTAGGCTCAAATTTGACCAGGAGACTCCAAATTTCGTTTTCTCACATAAACTTGATCGTAAATCACTTTAATCCACGATAGGTTACATTACCTGCAATTTGGGGTTAGGTTAGGTTACGTTAGGTTAGGTTAGGTTAGGTTAGGCTCAAATTTGACCAGCAGACTCCGAATTTCGTTTTCTCACATAAACTTGATCGTAAATCACTTTAATCCACGATAGGTTAAATTACCTGCAATTTGGGAAGGTTAGGTTAGGTTACGTTACCTTAGGTTAGGTTAGGTTAGGTTAGGTTAGGTTAGGTTAGGTTACGTTAGGTTAGGTTAGGCTCAAATTTGACCAAGAGACTCCAAATTTCGTTTTCTCACATAAACTTGATCGTGAATCACTTTAATCCACGATAGGTTAAATTACCTGCAATTTGGGGAGGTTAGGTTAGGTTAGGTTAGGTTAGGCTCAAATTTGACCAGGAGACTCGAAATTTCGTTTTCTCACATAAACTTGATCGTAAATCACTTAAATCCACGATTGGTTACATTACCTGCAATTTGGGGAGGTTAGGTTAGGTTACGTTAGGTTTGGTTAGCTTAGGTTCGGTAAGGCTCAAATTTGACCAGGAGACTCCAAATTTCGTTTTCTCACACAAACTTGACCGTAAATCACTTTAATCCATGATAGGTTACATTACCTGCAATTTGAGAAGGTTAGGTTATGTTACGTTAGGTCAGGTTATGTTATGTTATGTTATGTTAGGTTAGGTTAGGCTCAAACTTGACTAGGAGACTCCAAATTTCGTTTTCTCACATAAACTTGATCTTAAATCACTTCAATCCACGATAGGTTACATTACCTGCAATTTGGGGAGGTTAGGTTAGGTTGCGTTAGGTTAGGTTAGGTGAGGTTAGGTTAGGCTCAAATTTGACCAGGAGACTCCAAATTTCGTTTTTTCACATAAACTTCATCGTAAATCACTTTAATCCACGATAGGTTACATTACCTGGAATTTGTGGAGGTTAGGTTAGGTTAGGTTAGGATAGGTTAGGTTAGGTTAGGTTAAGTTAGGTTAGGTTAGGTTAGATTAGGCTAAAATTTGACCAGGAGACTCCAAATTTCGTTTTCTCACATAAACTTGATCGTAAATCATTTACGTAAATCACCTTAATACAAGATCGGTTACATTACCTGCAATTTGGGGAGGTTAGGTTAGGTTACGTTACCTTAGGTTAGGTTAGGTTAGGTTAGGTTAGGCTCAAATTCGACCAGGAGACTTGAAATTTATTTTTTTCACATAAACTTGATCGTAAATCACTTTAATCCACGATAGGTTACATTACCTGCAATTTGGGGAGGTTAGGTTTGGTTACGTTACCTTAGGTTAGGTTAGGTTAGGTTAGGTTAGGCTCAGATTTGACCAGGAGACTCCAAATTTCTTTTTTTCACATAAACTTGATCGTAAATCACTTTAATCCACGATAGGTTACATTACCTGCAATTTGGGGAGGTTAGGTTAGGTTTCGATAGGTTAGGTTAGGTTAAGTTAGGTTAGGTTAGGTTAGGTTAGGTTAGCTTAGGTTAGGCTCAAATTTGACCAGGAGACTCCAAATTTCGTTTTCTCACATAAACTTGATCGTAAATCACTTTAATCCACGATAGGTTAAATTACCTGCAATTTGGGGAGGTTAGGTTACGTTAGGTTAGGTTAGGTTAGGTTAGGCTCAAATTTGACCAGGAGACTCCAAATTTCGTTTTCTCAAAGAAACTTGATCGTAAATCACTTTAATCCACGATAGTTTACATTACCTGTAATTTGGGGAGGTTAGGTTAGGTTACGTTAGGTTCGGTTAGGTTAGGTTAGTTTAGGTTAGGTTAGGTTAGGTTAGGCTCAAATTTGACCAGGAGACTCCAAAATTCGTTTTCTCACAAAAACTTGATCGTAAATCACTTTAATCCACGATAGGTTACATTACCTGCAATTTGGGGAGGTTAGGTTAGGTTAGGTTAGGTTAGGTTAGGTTAGGTTAGGTTAGGTTAGGTTAGGTTAGGTTAGGCTCAAATTTGACCAGGAGACTCCAAATTTCGTTTTCTCACATAAACTTGATCGTAAATCACTTTAATCCACGATAGGTTACATTACCTGCAATTTGGGGAGGTTAGGTTAGGTTAGGTTAGGTTAGGTTAGGTTAGGTTAGGTTAGGTTAGGTTAGGTTAGGTTATGCTCAAATTTGACCAGGAGACGCCAAATTTCGTTTTCTCACATAAACTTGATCGTAAATCACTTTAATCCACGATAGGTTACATTACCTGCAATTTGGGGAGGTTAGGTTAGGTTAGGTTAGGTTAGGTTAGGTTAGGCTCAAATTTGACCAGGAGACTCCAAATTTCGTTTTCTCACATAAACTTGATCGTAAATCACTTTAATCCACGATAGGTTACATTACCTGCAATTTGGGGAGGTTAGGTTAGGTTACGTTAGGTTAGGTTAGGTTAGGTTAGGTTAGGTTAGGTTAGGTTAGGCTCAAATTTGACCAGGAGACTCCAAATTTCGTTTTCTCACATAAACTTGATCGTAAATCACTTTAATCCACGATAGGTTACATTACCTGCAATTTGGGGAGGTTAGGTTAGGTTACGTTAGGTTAGGTTAGGTTAGGTTAGGTTAGGTTAGGTTAGGCTCAAATTTGACCAGGAGACTCCAAATTTCGTTTTCTCACATAAACTTGATCGTAAATCACTTTAATCCACGATAGGTTACATTACCTGTAATTTGGGGAGGTTAGGTTAGGTTACGTTAGGTTAGGTTAGGTTAGGTTAGGTTAGGTTAGGTTAGGTTAGGTTAGGTTAGGCTCAAATTTGACCAGGAGACTCCAAATTTCGTTTTCTCACATAAACTTGATCGTAAATCACTTTAATCCACGATAGGTTACATTACCTGCAATTTGGGGAGGTTAGGTTAGGTTACGTTAGGTTAGGTTAGGTTAGGTTAGGTTAGGTATGGTTAAGTTAGGTTAGGTTAGGTTAGGTTAGGCTCAAATTTGACCAGGAGACTCCAAATTTCGTTTTCTCACATAAACTTGATCGTAAATCACTTTAATCCACGATAGGTTACATTACCTGCAATTTGGGGAGGTTAGGTTAGGTTAGGTTAGGTTAGGTTAGGTTAGGTTAGGTTAGGTTAGGTTAGGCTCAAATTTGACCAGGAGACTCCAAATTTCGTTTTCTCACATAAACTTGATCGTAAATCACTTTAATCCACGATAGGTTACATTACCTGCAATTTGGGGAGGTTAGGTTAGGTTAGGTTAGGTTAGGTTAGGTTAGGTTAGGTTAGGCTCAAATTTGACCAGGAGACTCCAAATTTCGTTTTCTCACATAAACTTGATCGTAAATCACTTTAATCCACGATAGGTTACATTACCTGCAATTTGGGGAGGTTAGGTTAGGTTACGTTAGGTTAGGTTAGGTTAGGTTAGGTTAGGTTAGGCTCAAATTTGACCAGGAGACTCCAAATTTCGTTTTCTCACATAAACTTGATCGTAAATCACTTTAATCCACGATAGGTTACATTACCTGCAATTTGGGGAGGTTAGGTTAGGTTACGTTAGGTTAGGTTAGGTTAGGTTAGGCTCAAATTTGACCAGGAGACTCCAAATTTCGTTTTCTCACATAAACTTGATCGTAAATCACTTTAATCCACGATAGGTTACATTACCTGCAATTTGGGGAGGTTAGGTTAGGTTACGTTAAGTTAGGTTAGGTTAGGTTAGGTTAGGTTAGGTTAGGTTAGGCTCAAATTTGACCAGGAGACTCCAAATTTCGTTTTCTCACATAAACTTGATCGTAAATCACTTTAATCCACGATAGGTTACATTACCTGCAATTTGGGGAGGTTAGGTTAGGTTACGTTAGGTTAGGTTAGGTTAGGTTAGGCTCAAATTTGACCAGGAGACTCCAAATTTCGTTTTCTCACATAAACTTGATCGTAAATCACTTTAATCCACGATAGGTTACATTACCTGCAATTTGGGGAGGTTAGGTTAGGTTACGTTAGGTTAGGTTAGGTTAGGTTAGGTTAGGTTAGGCTCAAATTTGACCAGGAGACTCCAAATTTCGTTTTCTCACATAAACTTGATCGTAAATCACTTTAATCCACGATAGGTTACATTACCTGCAATTTGGGGAGGTTAGGTTAGGTTAGGTTAGGTTAGGTTAGGTTAGGCTCAAATTTGACCAGGAGACTCCAAATTTCGTTTTCTCACATAAACTTGATCGTAAATCACTTTAATCCACGATAGGTTACATTACCTGCAATTTGGGGAGGTTAGGTTAGGTTACGTTAGGTTAGGTTAGGTTAGGTTAGGTTAGGTTAGGCTCAAATTTGACCAGGAGACTCCAAATTTCGTTTTCTCACATAAACTTGATCGTAAATCACTTTAATCCACGATAGGTTACATTACCTGCAATTTGGGGAGGTTAGGTTAGGTTACGTTAGGTTAGGTTAGGTTAGGTTAGGTTAGGTTAGGTTAGGTTAGGCTCAAATTTGACCAGGAGACTCCAAATTTCGTTTTCTCACATAAACTTGATCGTAAATCACTTTAATCCACGATAGGTTACATTACCTGCAATTTGGGGAGGTTAGGTTAGGTTAGGTTAGGCTCAAATTTGACCAGGAGACTCCAAATTTCGTTTTCTCACATAAACTTGATCGTAAATCACTTTAATCCACGATAGGTTACATTACCTGCAATTTGGGGAGGTTAGGTTAGGTTACGTTAGGTTAGGTTAGGTTAGGTTAGGTTAGGTTAGGTTAGGTTAGGTTAGGCTCAAATTTGACCAGGAGACTCCAAATTTCGTTTTCTCACATAAACTTGATCGTAAATCACTTTAATCCACGATAGGTTACATTACCTGCAATTTGGGGAGGTTAGGTTAGGTTACGTTAGGTTAGGTTAGGTTAGGTTAGGTTAGGTTAGGTTAGGTTAGGCTCAAATTTGACCAGGAGATTCCAAATTTCGTTTTCTCACATAAACTTGATCGTAAATCACTTTAATCCACGATAGGTTACATTACCTGCAATTTTGGGAGGTTAGGTTAGGTTAGGTTAGGTTAGGTTAGGTTAGGTTAGGCTCAAATTTGACCAGGAGACTCCAAATTTCGTTTTCTCACATAAACTTGATCGTAAATCACTTTAATCCACGATAGGTTACATTACCTGCAATTTGGGGAGGTTAGGTTAGGTTACGTTAGGTTAGGTTAGGTTAGGTTAGGTTAGGTTAGGTTAGGTTAGGTTAGGCTCAAATTTGACCAGGAGACTCCAAATTTCGTTTTCTCACATAAACTTGATCGTAAATCACTTTAATCCACGATAGGTTACATTACCTGCAATTTGGGGAGGTTAGGTTAGGTTACGTTAGGTTAGGTTAGGTTAGGTTAGGTTAGGTTAGGTTAGGCTCAAATTTGACCAGGAGACTCCAAATTTCGTTTTCTCACATAAACTTGATCGTAAATCACTTTAATCCACGATAGGTTACATTACCTGCAATTTGGGGAGGTTAGGTTAGGTTACGTTAGGTTAGGTTAGGTTAGGTTAGGTTAGGTTAGGTTAGGCTCAAATTTGACCAGGAGACTCCAAATTTCGTTTTCTCACATAAACTTGATCGTAAATCACTTTAATCCACGATAGGTTACATTACCTGCAATTTGGGGAGGTTAGGTTAGGTTACGTTAGGTTAGGTTAGGTTAGGTTAGGCTCAAATTTGACCAGGAGACTCCAAATTTCGTTTTCTCACATAAACTTGATCGTAAATCACTTTAATCCACGATAGGTTACATTACCTGCAATTTGGGGAGGTTAGGTTAGGTTAGGTTAGGTTAGGTTAGGTTAGGTTAGGTTAGGTTAGGTTAGGTTAGGCTCAAATTTGACCAGGAGACTCCAAATTTCATTTTCTCACATAAACTTGATCGTAAATCACTTTAATCCACGATAGGTTACATTACCTGCAATTTGGGGAGGTTAGGTTAGGTTACGTTAGGTTAGGTTAGGTTAGGTTAGGTTAGGCTCAAATTTGACCAGGAGACTCCAAATTTCGTTTTCTCACATAAACTTGATCGTAAATCACTTTAATCCACGATAGGTTACATTACCTGCAATTTGGGGAGGTTAGGTTAGGTTAGGTTAGGTTAGGTTAGGTTAGGTTAGGCTCAAATTTGACCAGGAGACTCCAAATTTCGTTTTCTCACATAAACTTGATCGTAAATCACTTTAATCCACGATAGGTTACATTACCTGCAATTTGGGGAGGTTAGGTTAGGTTAGGTTAGGTTAGGTTAGGTTAGGTTAGGTTAGGTTAGGTTAGGTTAGGCTCAAATTTGACCAGGAGACTCCAAATTTCGTTTTCTCACATAAACTTGATCGTAAATCACTTTAATCCACGATAGGTTACATTACCTGCAATTTGGGGAGGTTAGGTTAGGTTACGTTAGGTTAGGTTAGGTTAGGTTAGGTTAGGTTAGATTAGGTTAGGTTAGGTTAGGTTAGGTTAAGTTAAGCTCAAATTTGACCAGGAGACTCCAAATTTCGGTTTCTCACATAAACTTAATCGTAAATCACTTTAATCCACGATAGGTTACATTACCTGCAATTTGGGGAGGTTAGGTTAGGTTACGTTAGGTTAGGTTAGGTTAGGTTAGGTTAGGTTAGGTTAGGTTAGGCTCAAATTTGACCAGGAGACTCCAAATTTCGTTTTCTCACATAAACTTGATCGTAAATCACTTTAATCCACGATAGGTTACATTACCTGCAATTTGGGGAGGTTAGGTTAGGTTACGTTAGGTTAGGTTAGGTTAGGTTAGGTTAGGTTAGGTTAGGTTAGGTTAGGCTCAAATTTGACCAGGAGACTCCAAATTTCGTTTTCTCACATAAACTTGATCGTAAATCACTTTAATCCACGATAGGTTACATTACCTGCAATTTGGGGAGGTTAGGTTAGGTTAGGTTAGGTTAGGCTCAAATTTGACCAGGAGACTCCAAATTTCGTTTTCTCACATAAACTTGATCGTAAATCACTTTAATCCACGATAGGTTACATTACCTGCAATTTGGGGAGGTTAGGTTAGGTTAGGTTTGGTTAGGTTAGGTTAGGTTAGGTTAGGTTAGGTTAGGTTAGGTTAGGTTAGGTTAGGCTCAAATTTGACCAGGAGACTCCAAATTTCGTTTTCTCACATAAACTTGATCGTAAATCACTTTAATCCACGATAGGTTACATTACCTGCAATTTGGGGAGGTTAGGTTACGTTAGGTTAGGTTAGGTTAGGTTAGGCTCAAATTTGACCAGGAGACTCCAAATTTCGTTTTCTCACATAAACTTGATCGTAAATCACTTTAATCCACGATAGGTTACATTACCTGCAATTTGGGGAGGTTAGGTTAGGTTAGGTTAGGTTAGGTTAGGTTAGGCTCAAATTTGACCAGGAGACTCCAAATTTCGTTTTCTCACATAAACTTGATCGTAAATCACTTTAATCCACGATAGGTTACATTACCTGCAATTTGGGGAGGTTAGGTTAGGTTACGTTAGGTTAGGTTAGGTTAGGTTAGGTTAGGTTAGGCTCAAATTTGACCAGGAGACTCCAAATTTCGTTTTCTCACATAAACTTGATCGTAAATCACTTTAATCCACGATAGGTTACATTACCTGCAATTTGGGGAGGTTAGGTTAGGTTACGTTAGGTTAGGTTAGGTTAGGTTAGGTTAGGTTAGGCTCAAATTTGACCAGGAGACTCCAAATTTCGTTTTCTCACATAAACTTGATCGTAAATCACTTTAATCCACGATAGGTTACATTACCTGCAATTTGGGGAGGTTAGGTTAGGTTAGGTTAGGTTAGGTTAGGTTAGGTTAGGCTCAAATTTGACCAGGAGACTCCAAATTTCGTTTTCTCACATAAACTTGATCGTAAATCACTTTAATCCACGATAGGTTACATTACCTGCAATTTGGGGAGGTTAGGTTAGGTTACGTTAGGTTAGGTTAGGTTAGGTTAGGTTAGGTTAGGTTAGGTTAGGTTAGGCTCAAATTTGACCAGGAGACTCCAAATTTCGTTTTCTCACATAAACTTGATCGTAAATCACTTTAATCCACGATAGGTTACATTACCTGCAATTTGGGGAGGTTAGGTTAGGTTAGGTTAGGTTAGGTTAGGTTAGGTTAGGTTAGGCTCAAATTTGACCAGGAGACTCCAAATTTCGTTTTCTCACATAAACTTGATCGTAAATCACTTTAATCCACGATAGGTTACATTACCTGCAATTTGGGGAGGTTAGGTTAGGTTAGGTTAGGTTAGGTTAGGTTAGGTTAGGCTCAAATTTGACCAGGAGACTCCAAATTTCGTTTTCTCACATAAACTTGATCGTAAATCACTTTAATCCACGATAGGTTACATTACCTGCAATTTGGGGAGGTTAGGTTAGGTTAGGTTAGGTTAGGTTAGGTTAGGTTAGGTTAGGTTAGGTTAGGTTAGGTTAGGTTAGGCTCAAATTTGACCAGGAGACTCCAAATTTCGTTTTCTCACATAAACTTGATCGTAAATCACTTTAATCCACGATAGGTTACATTACCTGCAATTTGGGGAGGTTAGGTTAGGTTAGGTTAGGTTAGGTTAGGTTAGGTTAGGTTAGGTTAGGTTAGGTTAGGTTAGGCTCAAATTTGACCAGGAGACTCCAAATTTCGTTTTCTCACATAAACTTGATCGTAAATCACTTTAATCCACGATAGGTTACATTACCTGCAATTTGGGGAGGTTAGGTTAGGTTACGTTAGGTTAGGTTAGGTTAGGTTAGGTTAGGTTAGGTTAGGCTCAAATTTGACCAGGAGACTCCAAATTTCGTTTTCTCACATAAACTTGATCGTAAATCACTTTAATCCACGATAGGTTACATTACCTGCAATTTGGGGAGGTTAGGTTAGTCTCAAATTTGACCAGGAGACTCCAAATTTCGTTTTCTCACATAAACTTGATCGTAAATCACTTTAATCCACGATAGGTTACATTACCTGCAATTTGGGGAGGTTAGGTTAGGTTACGTTAGGTTAGGTTAGGTTAGGTTAGGTTAGGTTAGGTTAGGTTAGGCTCAAATTTGACCAGGAGACTCCAAATTTCGTTTTCTCACATAAACTTGATCGTAAATCACTTTAATCCACGATAGGTTACATTACCTGCAATTTGGGGAGGTTAGGTTAGGTTAGGTTAGGTTAGGTTAGGTTAGGTTAGGCTCAAATTTGACCAGGAGACTCCAAATTTCGTTTTCTCACATAAACTTGATCGTAAATCACTTTAATCCACGATAGGTTACATTACCTGCAATTTGGGGAGGTTAGGTTAGTCTCAAATTTGACCAGGAGACTCCAAATTTCGTTTTCTCACATAAACTTGATCGTAAATCACTTTAATCCACGATAGGTTACATTACCTGCAATTTGGGGAGGTTAGGTTAGGTTACGTTAGGTTAGGTTAGGTTAGGTTAGGTTAGGTTAGGTTAGGTTAGGTTAGGTTAGGTTAGGTTAGGCTCAAATTTGACCAGGAGACTCCAAATTTCGTTTTCTCACATAAACTTGATCGTAAATCACTTTAATCCACGATAGGTTACATTACCTGCAATTTGGGGAGGTTAGGTTAGGTTAGGTTAGGTTAGGTTAGGTTAGGCTGAAATTTGACCAGGAGACTCCAAATTTCGTTTTCTCACATAAACTTGATCGTAAATCACTTTAATCCACGATAGGTTACATTACCTGCAATTTGGGGAAGTTAGGTTAGGTTAGGTTAGGTTAGGTTAGGTTAGGTTAGGTTAGGCTCAAATTTGACCAGGAGACTCCAAATTTCGTTTTCTCACATAAACTTGATCGTAAATCACTTTAATCCACGATAGGTTACATTACCTGCAATTTGGGGAGGTTAGGTTAGGTTAGGTTCGGTGAGGTTAGGTTAGGCTGAAATTTGACCAGGAGACTCCAAATTTCGTTTTCTCACATAAACTTGATCGTAAATCACTTTAATCCACGATAGGTTACATTACCTGCAATTTGGGGAGGTTAGGTTAGGTTACGTTGGTTAGGTTAGGTTAGGTTAGGTTAGGTTAGGCTCAAATTTGACCAGGAGACTCCAAATTTCGTTTTCTCACATAAACTTGATCGTAAATCACTTTAATCCACGATAGGTTACATTACCTGCAATTTGGGGAGGTTAGGTTAGGTTACGTTAGGTTAGGTTAGGTTAGGTTAGGTTAGGTTAGGTTAGGCTCAAATTTGACCAGGAGACTCCAAATTTCGTTTTCTCACATAAACTTGATCGTAAATCACTTTAATCCACGATAGGTTACATTACCTGCAATTTGGGGAGGTTAGGTTAGGTTACGTTAGGTTAGGTTAGGTTAGGTTAGGTTAGGCTCAAATTTGACCAGGAGACTCCAAATTTCGTTTTCTCACATAAACTTGATCGTAAATACCTTTAATCCACGATAGGTTACATTACCTGCAATTTGGGGAGGTTAGCTTAGGTTACGTTTGTTTAGGTTAGGTTAGGGTAGGGTAGGTTAGGTTAGGTTAGGCTCAAATTTGACCAGGGGACTCCAAATTTCGTTTTCTCACATAAACTTGATCGTAAATCACTTTAATCCACGATAGGTTACATTACCTGCATTTTGGGGAGGTTAGGTTAGGTTAGGTTAGGTTAGGTTAGGTTAGGTTAGGTTAGGTTAGGTTAGGTTAGGTTAGGCTCAGATTTGACCAGGAGACTCCAAATTTCGTTTTCTCACATAAACTTGATCGTAAATCACTTTAATCCACGATAGGTTACATTACCTACAATTTGGGGAGGTTAGGTTATGTTAGGTTAGGTTAGGTTAGGTTTAGGTTAGGTTAGGTTAGGTTAGGTTAGGTTCAGATTTGACCAGGAGACTCCAAATTTCGTTTTCTCACATAAACTTGATCGTAAATCACATTAATCCACGATAGGTTACATTACCTGCAATTTGGGGAGGTTAGGTTAGGTTAGGTTAGGTTAGGCTCAAATTTGACCAGGAGACTCCAAATTTCGTTTTCTCACATAAACTTGATCGTAAATCACTTTAATCCACGATAGGTTACATTACCTGCAATTTGGGGAGGTTAGGTTAGGTTACGTTAGGTTAGGTTAGGTTAGGTTAGGTTAGGTTAGGCTCAAATTTGACCAGGAGACTCCAAATTTCGTTTTCTCACATAAACTTGATTGGAAATCACTTTAATCCACTATAGGTTACATTACCTGCAATTTGGGGAAGTTAGGTTAGGTTAGGTTCGGTTAGGTTAGGTTAGGCTGAAATTTGACCAGGAGACTCCAAATTTCGTTTTCTCACATAAACTTGATCGTAAATCACTTTAATCCACGATAGGTTACATTACCTGCAATTTGGGGAGGTTAGGTTAGGTTAGGTTAGGTTAGGTTAGGTTAGGTTAGGCTCAAATTTGACCAGGAGACTCCAAATTTCGTTTTCTCACATAAACTTGATCGTAAATCACTTTAATCCACGATAGGTTACATTACCTGCAATTTGGGGAGGTTAGGTTAGGTTACGTTGGTTAGGTTAGGTTAGGTTAGGTTAGGTTAGGTTAGGCTCAAATTTGACCAGGAGACTCCAAATTTCGTTTTCTCACATAAACTTGATCGTAAATCACTTTAATCCACGATAGGTTACATTACCTGCAATTTGGGGAGGTTAGGTTAGGTTACGTTAGGTTAGGTTAGGTTAGGTTAGGTTAGGTTAGGCTCAAATTTTACCAGGAGACTCCAAATTTCGTTTTCTCACATAAACTTGATCGTAAATCACTTTAATCCACGATAGGTTACATTACCTGCAATTTGGGGAGGTTAGGTTAGGTTACGTTAGGTTAGGTTAGGTTAGGTTAGGTTAGGTTAGGTTAGGTTAGGTTAGGCTCAAATTTGACCAGGAGACTCCAAATTTCGTTTTCTCACATAAACTTGATCGTAAATCACTTTAATCCACGATAGGTTACATTACCTGCAATTTGGGGAGGTTAGGTTAGGTTAGGTTAGGTTAGGTTAGGTTAGGTTAGGTTAGGTTAGGTTAGGTTAGGTTAGGCTGAAATTTGACCAGGAGACTCCAAATTTCGTTTTCTCACATAAACTTGATCGTAAATCACTTTAATCCACGATAGGTTATATTACTTGCAATTTGGGGAGGTTAGGTTAGGTTAGGTTAGGTTAGGTTAGGTTAGGTTAGGCTCAAATTTGACCAGGAGACTCCAAATTTCGTTTTCTCACATAAACTTGATCGTAAATCACTTTAATCCACGATAGGTTACATTACCTGCAATTTGGGGAGGTTAGGTTAGGTTACGTTAAGTTAGGTTAGGTTAGGTTAGGTTAGGTTAGGTTAGGCTCAAATTTGACCAGGAGACTCCAAATTTCGTTTTCTCACATAAACTTGATCGTAAATCACTTTAATCCACGATAGGTTACATTACCTGCAATTTGGGGAGGTTAGGTTAGGTTAGGTTACGTTACGTTAGGTTAGGTTAGGTTAGGTTAGGTTAGGTTAGGTTAGGTTAGGCTCAAATTTGACCAGGAGACTCCAAATTTCGTTTTCTCACATAAACTTGATCGTAAATCACTTTAATCCACGATAGGTTACATTACCTGCAATTTGGGGAGGTTAGGTTAGGTTACGTTGGTTAGGTTAGGTTAGGTTAGGTTAGGTTAGGTTAGGCTCAAATTTGACCAGGAGACTCCAAATTTCGTTTTCTCACATAAACTTGATCGTAAATCACTTTAATCCACGATAGGTTACATTACCTGAAATTTGGGGAGGTTAGGTTAGGTTACGTTAGGTTAGGTTAGGTTAGGTTAGGTTAGGTTAGGCTCAAATTTGACCAGGAGACTCCAAATTTCGTTTTCTCACATAAACTTGATCGTAAATCACTTTAATCCACGATAGGTTACATTACCTGCAATTTGGGGAGGTTAGGTTAGGTTACGTTAGGTTAGGTTAGGTTAGGTTAGGTTAGGTTAGGTTAGGTTAGGCTCAAATTTGACCAGGAGACTCCAAATTTCGTTTTCTCACATAAACTTGATCGTAAATCACTTTAATCCACGATAGGTTACATTACCTGCAATTTGTGGAGGTTAGGTTAGGTTACGTTAGGTTAGGTTAGGTTAGGTTAGGTTAGGCTCAAATTTGACCAGGAGACTCCAAATTTCGTTTTCTCACATAAACTTGATCGTAAATCACTTTAATCCACGATAGGTTAAATTACCTTTAATTTGGCGAGGTTAGGTTAGGTTAAGTTAGGTTAGGTTAGGTTAGGTTAGGCTCAAATTTGACCAGGAGACTCCAAATTTCGTTTTCTCACATAAACTTGATCGTAAATCACTTTAATCCACGATAGGTTACATTACCTGCAATTTGGGGAGGTTAGGTTAGGTTACGTTAGGTTAAGTTAGGTTAGGTTAGGTAAGGTTAGGATCAAATTTGACCAGGAGACTCCAAATTTCGTTTTCTCACATAAACTTGATCGTAAATCACTTTAATCCACGATAGGTTACATTACCTGCAATTTGGGGAGGTTAGGTTAGGTTACGTTAGGTTAGGTAAGGTTAGGTTAGGTTAGGTTAGGTTAGGTTAGGCTCAAATTTGACCAGGAGACTCCAAATTTCGTTTTCTCACATAAACTTGATCGTAAATCACTTTAATCCACGATAGGTTACATTACCTGCAATTTGGGGAGGTTAGGTTAGGTTACGTTAGGTTAGGTTAGGTTAGGTTAGGTTAGGTTAGGTTAGGCTCAAATTTGACCAGGAGACTCCAAATTTCGTTTTCTCACATAAACTTGATCGTAAATCACTTTAATCCACGATAGGTTACATTACCTGCAATTTGGGGAGGTTAGGTTAGGTTACGTTAGGTTAGGTTAGGTTAGGTTAGGTTAGGTTAGGTTAGGCTCAAATTTGACCAGGAGACTCCAAATTTCGTTTTCTCACATAAACTTGATCGTAAATCACTTTATTCCACGATAGGTTACATTACCTGCAATTTGGGGAGGTTAGGTTAGGTTACGTTAGGTTAGGTTAGGTTAGGTTAGGTTAGGTTAGGCTCAAATTTGACCAGGAGACTCCAAATTTCGTTTTCTCACATAAACTTGATCGTAAATCACTTTAATCCACGATAGGTTACATTACCTGCAATTTGGGGAGGTTAGGTTAGGTTACGTTGGTTAGGTTAGGTTAGGTTAGGTTAGGTTAGGTTAGGTTAGGTTAGGCTCAAATTTGACCAGGAGACTCCAAATTTCGTTTTCTCACATAAACTTGATCGTAAATAACTTTAATCCACGATAGGTTACATTACCTGCAATTTGGGGAGGTTAGGTTAGGTTACGTTAGGTTAGGTTAGATTAGGTTAGGTTAGGTTAGGTTAGGTTAGGTTAGGCTCAAATTTGACCAGGAGACTCCAAATTTCGTTTTCTCACATAAACTTGATCGTAAATCACTTTAATCCACGATAGGTTACATTACCTGCAATTTGGGGAGGTTAGGTTAGGTTACGTTAGGTTAGGTTAGGTTAGGTTAGGTTAGGTTAGGCTCAAATTTGACCAGGAGACTCCAAATTTCGTTTTCTCACATAAACTTGATCGTAAATCACTTAAATCCACGATAGGTTACATTACCTGCAATTTGGGGAGGTTAGGTTAGGTTAGGTTAGGTTAGGTTAGGTTAGGTTAGGTTAGGTTAGGTTAGGTTAGGTTAGGCTCAAATTTGACCAGGAGACTCCAAATTTCGTTTTCTCACATAAACTTGATCGTAAATCACTTTAATCCACGATAGGTTACATTACCTGCAATTTGGGGAGGTTAGGTTAGGTTACGTTAGGTTAGGTTAGGTTAGGTTAGGTTAGGTTAGGCTCAAATTTGACCAGGAGACTCCAAATTTCGTTTTCTCACATAAACTTGATCGTAAATCACTTTAATCCACGATAGGTTACATTACCTGCAATTTGGGGAGGTTAGGTTAGGTTACGTTAGGTTAGGTTAGGTTAGGTTAGGTTAGGTTAGGCTCAAATTTGACCAGGAGACTCCAAATTTCGTTTTCTCACATAAACTTGATCGTAAATTACTTTAATCCACGATAGGTTATATTACCTGCAATTTGGGGAGGTTAGGTTAGGTTACGTTAGGTTAGGTTAGGTTAGGTTAGGTTAGGCTGAAATTTGACCAGGAGACTCCAAATTTCGTTTTCTCACATAAACTTGATCGTAAATCACTTTAATCCACGATAGGTTACATTACCTGCAATTTGGGGAGGTTAGGTTACGTTACGTTAGGTTAGGTTAGGTTAGGTTAGGTTAGGTTAGGCTCAAATTTGACCAGGAGACTCCAAATTTCGTTTTCTCACATAAACTTGATCGTAAATCACTTTAATCCACGATAGGTTACATTACCTGCAATTTGGGGAGGTTAGGTTAGGTTACCTTAGGTTAGGTTAGGTTAGGTTAGGTTAGGTTAGGTTAGGCTCAAATTTGACCAGGAGACTCCAAATTTCGTTTTCTCACATAAACTTGATCGTAAATCACTTTAATCCACGATAGGTTATATTACCTGCAATTTGGGGAGGTTAGGTTAGGTTACGTTAGGTTAGGTTAGGTTAGGTTAGGTTAGGCTCAAATTTGACCAGGAGACTCCAAATTTCGTTTTCTCACATAAACTTGATCGTAAATCACTTTAATCCACGATAGGTTACATTACCTGCAATTTGGTGAGGTTAGGTTAGGTTACGTTAGGTTAGGTTAGGTTAGGTTAGGTTAGGTTAGGTTAGGTTAGGTTCAAATTTGACCAGGAGACTCCAAATTTCGTTTTCTCACATAAACTTGATCGTAAATCACTTTAATCCTCGATAGGTTACATTACCTGCAATTTGGGGAGGTTAGGTTAGGTTACCTTAGGTTAGGTTAGGTTAGGTTAGGTTAGGTTAGGTTAGGCTCAAATTTGACCAGGAGACTCCAAATTTCGTTTTCTCACATAAACTTGATCGTAAATCACTTTAATCCACGATAGGTTACATTACTTGCAATTTGGGGAGGTTAGGTTAGGTTAGGTTAGGTTAGGTTAGGTTAGGTTAGGTTAGGTTAGGTTAGGCTCAAATTTGACCAGGAGACTCCAAATTTCGTTTTCTCACATAAACTTGATCGTAAATCACTTTAATCCACGATAGGTTACATTACCTGCAATTTGGGGAGGTTAGGGTAGGTTACGTTAGGTTAGGTTAGGTTAGGTTAGGTTAGGTTAGGATCAAATTTGACCAGGAGACTCCAAATTTCGTTTTCTCACATAAACTTGATCGTAAATCACTTTAATCCACGATAGGTTACATTACCTGCAATTTGGGGAGGTTAGGTTAGGTTACGTTAGGTTAGGTTAGGTTAGGTTAGGTTAGGTTAGGTTAGGCTCAAATTTGACCAGGAGACTCCAAATTTCGTTTTCTCACATAAACTTGATCGTAAATCACTTAAATCCACGATAGGTTACATTACCTGCAATTTGGGGAGGTTAGGTTTGGTTACGTTAGGTTAGGTTAGGTTAGGTTAGGTTAGGTTAGGTTAGGTTAGGCTCAAATTTGACCAGGAGACTCCAAATTTCGTTTTCTCACATAAACTTGATCGTAAATAACTTTAATCCACGATAGGTTACATTACCTGCAATTTGGGGAGGTTAGGTTAGGTTACGTTAGGTTAGGTTAGGTTAGGTTAGGTTAGGCTCAAATTTGACCAGGAGACTCCAAATTTCGTTTTCTCACATAAACTTGATCGTAAATCACTTTTATCCTCGATAAGTTACATTAACTGCAATTTGGGGAGGTTAGGTTAGGTTACGTTAGGTAAGGTTAGTTTAGGTTAGGTTAGGTTTGGTTAGGTTAGGCTCAAATTTGACCAGGAGACTCCAAATTTCGTTTTCTCACATAAACTTGATCGTAAATCACTTTAATCCACGATAGGTTACATTACCTGCAATTTGGGGAGGTTAGGTTAGGTTAGGTTAGGTTAGGTTAGGTTAGGTTAGGTTAGGCTTAAATTTTACCAGGAGACTCCAAATTTCGTTTTCTCACATAAACTTGATCGTAAATCACTTTAATCCACGATAGGTTACATTACCTGCAATTTGGGGAGGTTAGGTTAGGTTACGTTGGTTAGGTTAGGTTAGGTTAGGTTAGGTTAGGTTAGGTTAGGCTCAAATTTAACCAGGAGACTCCAAATTTCGTTTTCTCACATAAACTTGATCGTAAATCACTTTAATCCACGATAGGTTACATTACCTGCAATTTGGGGAGGTTAGGTTAGGTTACGTTGGTTAGGTTAGGTTAGGTTAGGTTAGGTTAGGTTAGGCTCAAATTTGACCAGGAGACTCCAAATTTCGTTTTCTCACATAAACTTGATCGTAAATCACTTTAATCCACGATAGGTTACATTACCTGCAATTTGGGGAGGTTAGGTTAGGTTAGGTTAAGTTAGGTTAGGTTAGGTTAGGTTAGGTTAGGTTAGGTTAGGTTAGGTTAGGTTAGGTTAGGTTAGGTTAGGCTCAAATTTGACCAGGAGACTCCAAATTTCGTTTTCTCACATAAACTTGATCGTAAATCACTTTAATCCACGATAGGTTACATTACCTGCAATTTGGGGAGGTTAGGTTAGGTTACGTTAGGTTAGGTTAGGTTAGGTTAGGTTAGGCTCAAATTTGACCAGGAGACTCCAAATTTCGTTTTCTCACATAAACTTGATCGTAAATCACTTTAATCCACGATAGGTTACATTACCTGCAATTTGGGGAGGTTAGGTTAGGTTACGTTAGGTTAGGTTAGGTTAGGTTAGGTTAGGTTAGGTTAGGTTAGGTTAGGCTCAAATTTGACCAGGAGACTCCAAATTTCGTTTTCTCACATAAACTTGATCGTAAATCACTTTAATCCACGATAGGTTACATTACCTGCAATTTGGGGAGGTTAGGTTAGGTTAGGTTAGGTTAGGCTCAAATTTGACCAGGAGACTCCAAATTTCGTTTTCTCACATAAACTTGATCGTAAATCACTTTAATCCACGATAGGTTACATTACCTGCAATTTGGGGAGGTTAGGTTAGGTTACGTTAGGTTAGGTTAGGTTAGGTTAGGTTAGGTTAGGTTAGGCTCAAATTTGACCAGGAGACTCCAAATTTCGTTTTCTCACATAAACTTGATCGTAAATCACTTTAATACACGTTAGGTTACATTACCTGTAATTTGGGGAGGTTAGGTTAGGTATCGATATGTTAGGTTAGGTGAGATTAGGCTCAAATTTGACCAGGAGACTCCAAATTTCGTTTTCTCACATAAACTTGATCGTAAATAACTTTAATCCACGATAGGTTACATTACCTGCAATTTGGGGAGGTTAGGTTAGGTTACGTTAGGTTAGGTTAGGTTATGTTAGGTTAGGTTTGGTTAGGTTAGGTTAGGTTAGGCTCAAATTTGACCAGGAGACTCCAAATTTCGTTTTCTCACATAAACTTGATCGTAAATCACTTTAATCCACGATAGGTTACATTACCTTCAATTTGGGGAGGTTAGGTTAGGTTAGGTTAGGTTAGGTTAGGTTAGGTTAGGTTAGGCTCAAATTTGACCAGGAGACTCCAAATTTCGTTTTCTCACATAAACTTGATCGTAAATCACTTTAATCCACGATAGGTTACATTACCTGCAATTTGGGGAGGTTAGGTTAGGTTACGTTAGGTTAGGTTAGGTTAGGTTAGGTTAGGTTAGGTTAGGTTAGGCTCAAATTTGACCAGGAGACTCCAAATTTCGTTTTCTCACATAAACTTGATCGTAAATCACTCTAATCCACGATAGGTTACATTACCTGCAATTTGGGGAGGTTAGGTTAGGTTAGGTTAGGTTAGGTTAGGCTCAAATTTGACCAGGAGACTCCAAATTTCGTTTTCTCACATAAACTTGATCGTAAATCACTTTAATCCACGATAGGTTACATTACCTGCAATTTGGGGAGGTTAGGTTAGGTTACGTTAGGTTATGTTATGTTATGTTATGTTATGTTAGGTTAGGTTAGGCTCAAATTTGACCAGGAGACTCCAAATTTCGTTTTCTCACATAAACTTGATCGTAAATCACTTTAATCCACGATAGGTTACATTACCTGCAATTTGGGGAGGTTAGGTTAGGTTAGGTTAGGTTAGGTAAGGTTAGGTTAGCTCAAATTTGACCAGGTGACTCCAAATTTCTTTTTCTCACATTAATCCACGGTAGGTTACATTACCTGCCATTTGGGGAGGTTAGGATAGGTTACATCAGCTTAGGTTAGGATAGGTTAGGTTAGGTTAGGCTCAAATTTGACCAGGAGACTCCAAATTTCGTTTTCTCACATAAACTTGATCGTAAATCACTTTAATCCACGATAGGTTACATTACCTGCAATTTGGGGAGGTTAGGTTAGGTTAGGTTAGGTTAGGTTAGGTTAGGTTAGGTTAGGTTAGGTTAGGCTCAAATTTGACCAGGAGACTCCAAATTTCGTTTTCTCACATAAACTTGATCGTAAATCATTTTAATTCACGATAGGTTACATTACCTGCAATTTGGGGAGGTTAGGTTAGGTTAGGTTAGGTTAGGTTAGGTTAGGTTAGGTTAGGTTAGGTTAGGTTAGGTTAGGTTAGGTTAGGTTAGGCTCAAATTTGACCAGGAGACTCCAAATTTCGTTTTCTCACATAAACTTGATCGTAAATCACTTTAATGCACGATAGGTTACATTACCTGCAATTTGGGGAGGTTAGGTTAGGTTACGTTAGGTTAGGTAAGGTTAGGTTAGGTTAGGTTAGGTTTGGCTTAAATTTGACCAGGAGACTCCAAATTTCGTTTTCTCACATAAACTTGATCGTAAATCACTTTAATCCACGATAGGTTACATTACCTGCAATTTGGGGAGGTTAGGTTAGGTTAGGTTAGGTTAGGTTAGGTTAGGTTAGGTTAGGTTAGGTTAGGTTAGGTTAGGCTCAAATTTGACCAGGAGACTCCAAATTTCGTTTTCTCACATAAACTTGATCGTAAATCACTTTAATCCACGATAGGTTACATTACCTGCAATTTGGGGAGGTTAGGTTAGGTTACGTTGGTTAGGTTAGGTTAGGTTAGGTTAGGTTAGGTTAGGCTCAAATTTGACCAGGAGACTCCAAATTTCGTTTTCTCACATAAACTTGATCGTAAATCACTTTAATCCACGATAGGTTACATTACCTGCAATTTGGGGAGGTTAGGTTAGGTTACGTTAGGATAGGTTAGGTTAGGTTAGATTAGGTTAGGTTAGGTTAGGTTAGGCTCAAATTTGACCAGGAGACTCCAAATTTCGTTTTCTCACATAAACTTGATCGTAAATCACTTTAATCCACGATAGGTTACATTACCTGCAATTTGGGGAGGTTAGGTTAGGTTACGTTAGGTTAGGTTAGGTTAGGTTAGGTTAGGTTAGGCTCAAACTTGACTAGGAGACTCCAAATTTCGTTTTCTCACATAAACTTGATCGTAAATCACTTTAATCCACGATAGGTTACATTACCTGCAATTTGGGGAGGTTAGGTTAGGTTACGTTAGGTTAGGTTAGGTTAGGTTAGGTTAGGTTAGGTTAGGCTCAAATTTGACCAGGAGACTCCAAATTTCGTTTTCTCACATAAACTTGATCGTAAATCACTTTAATCCACGATAGGTTACATTACCTGCAATTTGGGGAGGTTAGGTTAGGTTAGGTTAGGTTAGGTTAGGTTAGTTTAGGTTAGGTTAGGTTAGGTTAGGTTAGTCTGAAATTTGACCAGGAGACTCCAAATTTCGTTTTCTCACATAAACTTGATCGTAAATCACTTTAATCCACGATAGGTTACATTACCTGCAATTTGGGGAGGTTAGGTTAGGTTACGTTAGGTTAGGTTAGGTTAGGTTAGGTTAGGTTAGGTTAGGCTCAAATTTGACCAGGAGACTCCAAATTTCGTTTTCTCACATAAACTTGATCGTAAATCACTTTAATCCACGATAGGTTACATTACCTGCAATTTGGGGAGGTTAGGTTAGTTTAGGTTAGGTTAGGTTAGGTTAGGTTAGGTTAGGTTAGGTTAGGTTAGGTTAGGTTAGGCTCAAATTTGACCAGGAGACTCCAAATTTCGTTTTCTCACATAAACTTGATCGTAAATCACTTTAATCCACGATAGGTTACATTACCTGCAATTTGGGGAGGTTAGGTTAGGTTAGGTTAGGTTAGGTTAGGTTAGGTTAGGTTAGGTTAGGTTAGGTTAGGTTAGGTTAGGTTAGGTTAGGTTAGGTTAGGTTAGGCTCAAATTTGACCAGGAGACTCCAAATTTCGTTTTCTCACATAAACTTGATCGTAAATCACTTTAATCCACGATAGGTTACATTACCTGCAATTTGGGGAGGTTAGGTTAGGTTAGGTTAGGTTAGGTTAGGTTAGGTTAGGTTAGGTTAGGTTAGGTTAGGTTAGGCTCAAATTTGACCAGGAGACTCCAAATTTCGTTTTCTCACATAAACTTGATCGTAAATCACTTTAATCCACGATAGGTTACATTACCTGCAATTTGGGGAGGTTAGGTTAGGTTACGTTAGGTTAGGTTAGGTTAGGTTAGGTTAGGTTAGGTTAGGTTATGCTCAAATTTGACCAGGAGACTCCAAATTTCGTTTTCTCACATAAACTTGATCGTAAATCACTTTAATCCACGATAGGTTACATTACCTGCAATTTGGGGAGGTTAGGTTAGGTTACGTTGGTTAGGTTAGGTTAGGTTAGGTTAGGTTAGGTTAGGTTAGGTTAGGCTCAAATTTGACCAGGAGACTCCAAATTTCGTTTTCTCACATAAACTTGATCGTAAATCACTTTAATCCACGATAGGTTACATTACCTGCAATTTGGGGAGGTTAGGTTAGGTTACGTTAGGTTAGGTTAGGTTAGGTTAGGTTCGGTTAGGTTAGGCTCAAATTTGACCAGGAGACTCCAAATTTCGTTTTCTCACATAAACTTGATCGTAAATCACTTTAATCCACGATAGGTTACATTACCTGCAATTTGGGGAGGTTAGGTTAGGTTAGGTTAGGTTAGGTTAGGTTAGGTTAGGCTCAAATTTTACCAGGAGACTCCAAATTTCGTTTTCTCACATAAACTTGATCGTAAATCACTTTAATCCACGATAGGTTACATTACCTTCAATTTGGGGAGGTTAGGTTAGGTTAGGTTAGGTTAGGTTAGGTTAGGTTAGGTTAGGTTAGGCTCAAATTTGACCAGGAGACTCCAAATTTCGTTTTCTCACATAAACTTGATCGTAAATCACTTTAATCCACGATAGGTTACATTACCTGCAATTTGGGGAGGTTAGGTTAGGTTACGTTAGGTTAGGTTAGGTTAGGTTAGGTTAGGTTAGGTTAGGTTAGGTTAGGTTAGGTTAGGTTAGGTTAGGCTCAAATTTGACCAGGAGACTCCAAATTTCGTTTTCTCACATAAACTTGATCGTAAATCCCTTTAATCCACGATAGGTTACATTACCTGCAATTTGGGGAGGTTAGGTTAGGTTAGGTTAGGTTAGGTTAGGCTGAAATTTGACCAGGAGACTCCAAATTTCGTTTTCTCACATAAACTTGATCGTAAATCACTTTAATCCACGATAGGTTACATTACCTGCAATTTGGGGAGGTTAGGTTAGGTTACGTTAGGTTAGGTTAGGTTAGGTTAGGTTAGGTTAGGTTAGGTTAGGCTCAAATTTGACCAGGAGACTCCAAATTTCGTTTTCTCACATAAACTTGATCGTAAATCACTTTAATCCACGATAGGTTACATTACCTGCAATTTGGGGAGGTTAGGTTAGGTTACGTTAGGTTAGGTTAGGTTAGGTTAGGTTAGGTTAGGTTAGGTTAGGTTAGGCTCAAATTTGACCAGGAGACTCCAAATTTCGTTTTCTCACATAAACTTGATCGTAAATCACTTTAATCCACGATAGGTTACATTACCTGCAATTTGGGGAGGTTAGGTTAGGTTACGTTGGTTAGGTTAGGTTAGGTTAGGTTAGGTTAGGTTAGGCTCAAATTTGATCAGGAGACTCCAAATTTCGTTTTCTCACATAAACTTGATCGTAAATCACTTTAATCCACGATAGGTTACATTACCTGCAATTTGGGGAGGTTAGGTTAGGTTAGGTTAGGTTAGGTTAGGTTAGGTTAAGTTAGGTTAGGTTAGGCTCAAATTTGACCAGGAGACTCCAAATTTCGTTTTCTCACATGAACTTGATCGTAAATCACTTTAATCCACGATAGGTTACATTACCTGCAATTTGGGGAGATTAGGTTAGGTTACGTTAGGTTAGGTAAGGCATTGGTTATGCTAGGTTAGGTTAGGTAAGGTTAAGCTCAAATTTGACCAGGAGACTCCAAATTTCGTTTTCTCACTTAAACTTTATCGTAAATCACTTTAATCCACGATAGGTTACATTACCTGCAATTTGGGGAGGTTAGGTTATGTTACGTTAGGTTAGGTTAGTTTAGGTTAGGTTAGGTTAGGTTAGGTTAGGCTCAAATTTGACAACTAGACTCCATATTTCGTTTTCTCACATAAACTTGATCGTAAATCACTTTAATCCACGATAGGTTACATTACCTGCAATTTGGGGAGGTTAGGTTAGGTTAGGTTAGGTTAGGTTAGGTTAGGCTCAAATTTGACCAGGAGACTCCAAATTTCGTTTTCTCACATAAACTTGATCGTAAATCACTTTAATGCACGATAGGTTACATTACCTGCAATTTGGGGAGGTTAGGTTAGGTTAGGTTAGGTTAGGTTAGGTTAGGTTAGGTTAGGTTAGGCTCAAATTTGACCAGGAGACTCCAAATTTCGTTTTCTCACATAAACTTGATCGTAAATCACTCTAATCCACGATAGGTTACATTACCTGCAATTTGGGGAGGTTAGGTTAGGTTAGGTTAGGTTAGGTTAGGTTAGGTTAGGTTAGGTTAGGTTAGGTTAGGCTCAAATTTGACCAGGAGACTCCAAATTTCGTTTTCTCACATAAACTTGATCGTAAATCACTTTAATCCACGATAGGTTACATTACCTGCAATTTGGGGAGGTTAGGTTAGGTTACGTTAGGTTAGGTTAGGTTAGGTTAGGTTAGGTTAGGTTAGGCTCAAATTTGACCAGGAGACTCCAAATTTCGTTTTCTCACATAAACTTGATCGTAAATCACTTTAATCCACGATAGGTTACATTACCTGCAATTTGGGGAGGTTAGGTTAGGTTAGGTTACGTTAGGTTAGGTTAGGTTAGGTTAGGTTAGGTTAGGTTAGGCTCAAATTTGACCAGGAGACTCCAAATTTCGTTTTCTCACATAAACTTGATCGTAAATCACTTTAATCCACGATAGGTTACATTACCTGCAATTTGGGGAGGTTAGGTTAGGTTACATTAGGTTAGGTTAGGTTAGGTTAGGTTAGGTTAGGTTAGGTTAGGTTAGGTTAGGCTCAAATTTGACCAGGAGACTCCAAATTTCGTTTTCTCACATAAACTTGATCGTAAATCACTTTAATCCACGATAGGTTACATTACCTGCAATTTGGGGAGGTTAGGTTATGTTAGGTTAGGTTAGGTTAGGTTAGGTTAGGTTAGGTTAGGTTAGGTTAGGTTAGGCTCAAATTTGACCAGGAGACTCCAAATTTCGTTTTCTCACATAAACTTGATCGTAAATCACTTTAATCCACGAT
>NW_027214065.1:42500-92802 GCF_042767895.1 Penaeus vannamei | reverse complement strand
TAGGCTCAAATTTAACCAGGAGACTCCAAATTTCGTTTTCTCACATAAACTTGATCGTAAATCACTCTAATCCACGATAGGTTACAGTACCTGCAATTTGGGGAGGTTAGGTTAGGTTACGTTGGTTAGGTTAGGTTAGGTTAGGTTAGGTTAGGTTAGGCTCAAATTTAACCAGGAGACTCCAAATTTCGTTTTCTCACATAAACTTGATCGTAAATCACTCTAATCCACGATAGGTTACAGTACCTGCAATTTGGGGAGGTTAGGTTAGGTTACGTTGGTTAGGTTAGGTTAGGTTAGGTTAGGTTAGGCTCAAATTTAACCAGGAGACTCCAAATTTCGTTTTCTCACATAAACTTGATCGTAAATCACTCTAATCCACGATAGGTTACAGTACCTGCAATTTGGGGAGGTTAGGTTAGGTTACGTTGGTTAGGTTAGGTTAGGTTAGGTTAGGTTAGGTTAGGCTCAAATTTAACCAGGAGACTCCAAATTTCGTTTTCTCACATAAACTTGATCGTAAATCACTCTAATCCACGATAGGTTACAGTACCTGCAATTTGGGGAGGTTAGGTTAGGTTACGTTGGTTAGGTTAGGTTAGGTTAGGTTAGGTTAGGTTAGGCTCAAATTTAACCAGGAGACTCCAAATTTCGTTTTCTCACATAAACTTGATCGTAAATCACTCTAATCCACGATAGGTTACAGTACCTGCAATTTGGGGAGGTTAGGTTAGGTTACGTTGGTTAGGTTAGGTTAGGTTAGGTTAGGTTAGGTTAGGCTCAAATTTAACCAGGAGACTCCAAATTTCGTTTTCTCACATAAACTTGATCGTAAATCACTCTAATCCACGATAGGTTACAGTACCTGCAATTTGGGGAGGTTAGGTTAGGTTACGTTGGTTAGGTTAGGTTAGGTTAGGTTAGGTTAGGTTAGGCTCAAATTTAACCAGGAGACTCCAAATTTCGTTTTCTCACATAAACTTGATCGTAAATCACTCTAATCCACGATAGGTTACAGTACCTGCAATTTGGGGAGGTTAGGTTAGGTTACGTTGGTTAGGTTAGGTTAGGTTAGGTTAGGTTAGGTTAGGCTCAAATTTAACCAGGAGACTCCAAATTTCGTTTTCTCAGATAAACTTGATCGTAAATCACTCTAATCCACGATAGGTTACAGTACCTGCAATTTGGGGAGGTTAGGTTAGGTTACGTTGGTTAGGTTAGGTTAGGTTAGGTTAGGTTAGGTTAGGCTCAAATTTAACCAGGAGACTCCAAATTTCGTTTTCTCACATAAACTTGATCGTAAATCACTCTAATCCACGATAGGTTACAGTACCTGCAATTTGGGGAGGTTAGGTTAGGTTACGTTGGTTAGGTTAGGTTAGGTTAGGTTAGGTTAGGTTAGGCTCAAATTTAACCAGGAGACTCCAAATTTCGTTTTCTCACATAAACTTGATCGTAAATCACTCTAATCCACGATAGGTTACAGTACCTGCAATTTGGGGAGGTTAGGTTAGGTTACGTTGGTTAGGTTAGGTTAGGTTAGGTTAGGTTAGGTTAGGCTCAAATTTAACCAGGAGACTCCAAATTTCGTTTTCTCACATAAACTTGATCGTAAATCACTCTAATCCACGATAGGTTACAGTACCTGCAATTTGGGGAGGTTAGGTTAGGTTACGTTGGTTAGGTTAGGTTAGGTTAGGTTAGGTTAGGCTCAAATTTAACCAGGAGACTCCAAATTTCGTTTTCTCACATAAACTTGATCGTAAATCACTCTAATCCACGATAGGTTACAGTACCTGCAATTTGGGGAGGTTAGGTTAGGTTACGTTGGTTAGGTTAGGTTAGGTTAGGTTAGGTTAGGTTAGGCTCAAATTTAACCAGGAGACTCCAAATTTCGTTTTCTCACATAAACTTGATCGTAAATCACTCTAATCCACGATAGGTTACAGTACCTGCAATTTGGGGAGGTTAGGTTAGGTTACGTTGGTTAGGTTAGGTTAGGTTAGGTTAGGTTAGGTTAGGCTCAAATTTAACCAGGAGACTCCAAATTTCGTTTTCTCACATAAACTTGATCGTAAATCACTCTAATCCACGATAGGTTACAGTACCTGCAATTTGGGGAGGTTAGGTTAGGTTACGTTGGTTAGGTTAGGTTAGGTTAGGTTAGGTTAGGTTAGGCTCAAATTTAACCAGGAGACTCCAAATTTCGTTTTCTCACATAAACTTGATCGTAAATCACTCTAATCCACGATAGGTTACAGTACCTGCAATTTGGGGAGGTTAGGTTAGGTTACGTTGGTTAGGTTAGGTTAGGTTAGGTTAGGTTAGGTTAGGCTCAAATTTAACCAGGAGACTCCAAATTTCGTTTTCTCACATAAACTTGATCGTAAATCACTCTAATCCACGATAGGTTACAGTACCTGCAATTTGGGGAGGTTAGGTTAGGTTACGTTGGTTAGGTTAGGTTAGGTTAGGTTAGGTTAGGCTCAAATTTAACCAGGAGACTCCAAATTTCGTTTTCTCACATAAACTTGATCGGAAATCACTCTAATCCACGATAGGTTACAGTACCTGCAATTTGGGGAGGTTAGGTTAGGTTACGTTGGTTAGGTTAGGTTAGGTTAGGTTAGGTTAGGTTAGGCTCAAATTTAACCAGGAGACTCCAAATTTCGTTTTCTCACATAAACTTGATCGTAAATCACTCTAATCCACGATAGGTTACAGTACCTGCAATTTGGGGAGGTTAGGTTAGGTTACGTTGGTTAGGTTAGGTTAGGTTAGGTTAGGTTAGGTTAGGCTCAAATTTAACCAGGAGACTCCAAATTTCGTTTTCTCACATAAACTTGATCGTAAATCACTCTAATCCACGATAGGTTACAGTACCTGCAATTTGGGGAGGTTAGGTTAGGTTACGTTGGTTAGGTTAGGTTAGGTTAGGTTAGGTTAGGTTAGGCTCAAATTTAACCAGGAGACTCCAAATTTCGTTTTCTCACATAAACTTGATCGTAAATCACTCTAATCCACGATAGGTTACAGTACCTGCAATTTGGGGAGGTTAGGTTAGGTTACGTTGGTTAGGTTAGGTTAGGTTAGGTTAGGTTAGGTTAGGCTCAAATTTAAGCAGGAGACTCCAAATTTCGTTTTCTCACATAAACTTGATCGTAAATCACTCTAATCCACGATAGGTTACAGTACCTGCAATTTGGGGAGGTTAGGTTAGGTTACGTTGGTTAGGTTAGGTTAGGTTAGGTTAGGTTAGGTTAGGCTCAAATTTAACCAGGAGACTCCAAATTTCGTTTTCTCACATAAACTTGATCGTAAATCACTCTAATCCACGATAGGTTACAGTACCTGCAATTTGGGGAGGTTAGGTTAGGTTACGTTGGTTAGGTTAGGTTAGGTTAGGTTAGGTTAGGTTAGGCTCAAATTTAACCAGGAGACTCCAAATTTCGTTTTCTCACATAAACTTGATCGTAAATCACTCTAATCCACGATAGGTTACAGTACCTGCAATTTGGGGAGGTTAGGTTAGGTTACGTTGGTTAGGTTAGGTTAGGTTAGGTTAGGTTAGGTTAGGCTCAAATTTAACCAGGAGACTCCAAATTTCGTTTTCTCACATAAACTTGATCGTAAATCACTCTAATCCACGATAGGTTACAGTACCTGCAATTTGGGGAGGTTAGGTTAGGTTACGTTGGTTAGGTTAGGTTAGGTTAGGTTAGGTTAGGTTAGGCTCAAATTTAACCAGGAGACTCCAAATTTCGTTTTCTCACATAAACTTGATCGTAAATCACTCTAATCCACGATAGGTTACAGTACCTGCAATTTGGGGAGGTTAGGTTAGGTTACGTTGGTTAGGTTAGGTTAGGTTAGGTTAGGTTAGGTTAGGCTCAAATTTAACCAGGAGACTCCAAATTTCGTTTTCTCACATAAACTTGATCGTAAATCACTCTAATCCACGATAGGTTACAGTACCTGCAATTTGGGGAGGTTAGGTTAGGTTACGTTGGTTAGGTTAGGTTAGGTTAGGTTAGGTTAGGTTAGGCTCAAATTTAACCAGGAGACTCCAAATTTCGTTTTCTCACATAAACTTGATCGTAAATCACTCTAATCCACGATAGGTTACAGTACCTGCAATTTGGGGAGGTTAGGTTAGGTTACGTTGGTTAGGTTAGGTTAGGTTAGGTTAGGTTAGGTTAGGCTCAAATTTAACCAGGAGACTCCAAATTTCGTTTTCTCACATAAACTAGATCGTAAATCACTCTAATCCACGATAGGTTACAGTACCTGCAATTTGGGGAGGTTAGGTTAGGTTACGTTGGTTAGGTTAGGTTAGGTTAGGTTAGGTTAGGCTCAAATTTAACCAGGAGACTCCAAATTTCGTTTTCTCACATAAACTTGATCGTAAATCACTCTAATCCACGATAGGTTACAGTACCTGCAATTTGGGGAGGTTAGGTTAGGTTACGTTGGTTAGGTTCAGTTCGGTTAGGTTAGGTTAGGTTAGGTTAGGTTAGGCTCAAATTTAACCAGGAGACTCCAAATTTCGTTTTCTCACATAAACTTGATCGTAAATCACTCTAATCCACGATAGGTTACAGTACCTGCAATTTGGGGAGGTTAGGTTAGGTTACGTTGGTTAGGTTAGGTTAGGTTAGGTTAGGTTAGGTTAGGTTAGGCTCAAATTTAACCAGGAGACTCCAAATTTCGTTTTCTCACATAAACTTGATCGTAAATCACTCTAATCCACGATAGGTTACAGTACCTGCAATTTGGGGAGGTTAGGTTAGGTTACGTTGGTTAGGTTAGGTTAGGTTAGGTTAGGTTAGGTTAGGCTCAAATTTAACCAGGAGACTCCAAATTTCGTTTTCTCACATAAACTTGATCGTAAATCACTCTAATCCACGATAGGTTACAGTACCTGCAATTTGGGGAGGTTAGGTTAGGTTACGTTGGTTAGGTTAGGTTAGGTTAGGTTAGGTTAGGCTCAAATTTAACCAGGAGACTCCAAATTTCGTTTTCTCACATAAACTTGATCGTAAATCACTCTAATCCACGATAGGTTACAGTACCTGCAATTTGGGGAGGTTAGGTTAGGTTACGTTGGTTAGGTTAGGTTAGGTTAGGTTAGGTTAGGTTAGGCTCAAATTTAACCAGGAGACTCCAAATTTCGTTTTCTCACATAAACTTGATCGTAAATCACTCTAATCCACGATAGGTTACAGTACCTGCAATTTGGGGAGGTTAGGTTAGGTTACGTTGGTTAGGTTCGGTTCGGTTAGGTTAGGTTAGGTTAGGTTAGGTTAGGCTCAAATTTAACCAGGAGACTCCAAATTTCGTTTTCTCACATAAACTTGATCGTAAATCACTCTAATCCACGATAGGTTACAGTACCTGCAATTTGGGGAGGTTAGGTTAGGTTACGTTGGTTAGGTTAGGTTAGGTTAGGTTAGGTTAGGTTAGGCTCAAATTTAACCAGGAGACTCCAAATTTCGTTTTCTCACATAAACTTGATCGTAAATCACTCTAATCCACGATAGGTTACAGTACCTGCAATTTGGGGAGGTTAGGTTAGGTTACGTTGGTTAGGTTCGGTTCGGTTAGGTTAGGTTAGGTTAGGTTAGGTTAGGCTCAAATTTAACCAGGAGACTCCAAATTTCGTTTTCTCACATAAACTTGATCGTAAATCACTCTAATCCACGATAGGTTACAGTACCTGCAATTTGGGGAGGTTAGGTTAGGTTACGTTGGTTAGGTTAGGTTAGGTTAGGTTAGGTTAGGTTAGGCTCAAATTTAACCAGGAGACTCCAAATTTCGTTTTCTCACATAAACTTGATCGTAAATCACTCTAATCCACGATAGGTTACAGTACCTGCAATTTGGGGAGGTTAGGTTAGGTTACGTTGGTTAGGTTAGGTTAGGTTAGGTTAGGTTAGGTTAGGCTCAAATTTAACCAGGAGACTCCAAATTTCGTTTTCTCACATAAACTTGATCGTAAATCACTCTAATCCACGATAGGTTACAGTACCTGCAATTTGGGGAGGTTAGGTTAGGTTACGTTGGTTAGGTTAGGTTAGGTTAGGTTAGGTTAGGTTAGGCTCAAATTTAACCAGGAGACTCCAAATTTCGTTTTCTCACATAAACTTGATCGTAAATCACTCTAATCCACGATAGGTTACAGTACCTGCAATTTGGGGAGGTTAGGTTAGGTTACGTTGGTTAGGTTAGGTTAGGTTAGGTTAGGTTAGGTTAGGCTCAAATTTAACCAGGAGACTCCAAATTTCGTTTTCTCACATAAACTTGATCGTAAATCACTCTAATCCACGATAGGTTACAGTACCTGCAATTTGGGGAGGTTAGGTTAGGTTACGTTGGTTAGGTTAGGTTAGGTTAGGTTAGGTTAGGTTAGGTTAGGCTCAAATTTAACCAGGAGACTCCAAATTTCGTTTTCTCACATAAACTTGATCGTAAATCACTCTAATCCACGATAGGTTACAGTACCTGCAATTTGGGGAGGTTAGGTTAGGTTACGTTGGTTAGGTTCGGTTCGGTTAGGTTAGGTTAGGTTAGGTTAGGTTAGGCTCAAATTTAACCAGGAGACTCCAAATTTCGTTTTCTCACATAAACTTGATCGTAAATCACTCTAATCCACGATAGGTTACAGTACCTGCAATTTGGGGAGGTTAGGTTAGGTTACGTTGGTTAGGTTAGGTTAGGTTAGGTTAGGTTAGGTTAGGCTCAAATTTAACCAGGAGACTCCAAATTTCGTTTTCTCACATAAACTTGATCGTAAATCACTCTAATCCACGATAGGTTACAGTACCTGCAATTTGGGGAGGTTAGGTTAGGTTACGTTGGTTAGGTTAGGTTAGGTTAGGTTAGGTTAGGTTAGGCTCAAATTTAACCAGGAGACTCCAAATTTCGTTTTCTCACATAAACTTGATCGTAAATCACTCTAATCCACGATAGGTTACAGTACCTGCAATTTGGGGAGGTTAGGTTAGGTTACGTTGGTTAGGTTAGGTTAGGTTAGGTTAGGCTCAAATTTAACCAGGAGACTCCAAATTTCGTTTTCTCACATAAACTTGATCGTAAATCACTCTAATCCACGATAGGTTACAGTACCTGCAATTTGGGGAGGTTAGGTTAGGTTACGTTGGTTAGGTTAGGTTAGGTTAGGTTAGGTTAGGTTAGGCTCAAATTTAACCAGGAGACTCCAAATTTCGTTTTCTCACATAAACTTGGTCGTAAATCACTCTAATCCACGATAGGTTACAGTACCTGCAATTTGGGGAGGTTAGGTTAGGTTACGTTGGTTAGGTTAGGTTAGGTTAGGTTAGGTTAGGTTAGGCTCAAATTTAACCAGGAGACTCCAAATTTCGTTTTCTCACATAAACTTGATCGTAAATCACTCTAATCCACGATAGGTTACAGTACCTGCAATTTGGGGAGGTTAGGTTAGGTTACGTTGGTTAGGTTAGGTTAGGTTAGGTTAGGTTAGGTTAGGCTCAAATTTAACCAGGAGACTCCAAATTTCGTTTTCTCACATAAACTTGATCGTAAATCACTCTAATCCACGATAGGTTACAGTACCTGCAATTTGGGGAGGTTAGGTTAGGTTACGTTGGTTAGGTTAGGTTAGGTTAGGTTAGGTTAGGTTAGGCTCAAATTTAACCAGGAGACTCCAAATTTCGTTTTCTCACATAAACTTGATCGTAAATCACTCTAATCCACGATAGGTTACAGTACCTGCAATTTGGGGAGGTTAGGTTAGGTTACGTTGGTTAGGTTAGGTTAGGTTAGGTTAGGTTAGGTTAGGCTCAAATTTAACCAGGAGACTCCAAATTTCGTTTTCTCACATAAACTTGATCGTAAATCACTCTAATCCACGATAGGTTACAGTACCTGCAATTTGGGGAGGTTAGGTTAGGTTACGTTGGTTAGGTTAGGTTAGGTTAGGTTAGGTTAGGTTAGGCTCAAATTTAACCAGGAGACTCCAAATTTCGTTTTCTCACATAAACTTGATCGTAAATCACTCTAATCCACGATAGGTTACAGTACCTGCAATTTGGGGAGGTTAGGTTAGGTTACGTTGGTTAGGCTCAAATTTAACCAGGAGACTCCAAATTTCGTTTTCTCACATAAACTTGATCGTAAATCACTCTAATCCACGATAGGTTACAGTACCTGCAATTTGGGGAGGTTAGGTTAGGTTACGTTGGTTAGGTTAGGTTAGGTTAGGTTAGGTTAGGTTAGGCTCAAATTTAACCAGGAGACTCCAAATTTCGTTTTCTCACATAAACTTGATCGTAAATCACTCTAATCCACGATAGGTTACAGTACCTGCAATTTGGGGAGGTTAGGTTAGGTTACGTTGGTTAGGTTAGGTTAGGTTAGGTTAGGTTAGGTTAGGCTCAAATTTAACCAGGAGACGCCAAATTTCGTTTTCTCACATAAATTTGATCGTAAATCACTCTAATCCACGATAGGTTACAGTACCTGCAATTTGGGGAGGTTAGGTTAGGTTACGTTGGTTAGGTTAGGTTAGGTTAGGTTAGGTTAGGTTAGGCTCAAATTTAACCAGGAGACTCCAAATTTCGTTTTCTCACATAAACTTGATCGTAAATCACTCTAATCCACGATAGGTTACAGTACCTGCAATTTGGGGAGGTTAGGTTAGGTTACGTTGGTTAGGTTAGGTTAGGTTAGGTTAGGTTAGGTTAGGCTCAAATTTAACCAGGAGACTCCAAATTTCGTTTTCTCACATAAACTTGATCGTAAATCACTCTAATCCACGATAGGTTACAGTACCTGCAATTTGGGGAGGTTAGGTTAGGTTACGTTGGTTAGGTTCGGTTCGGTTAGGTTAGGTTAGGTTAGGTTAGGTTAGGCTCAAATTTAACCAGGAGACTCCAAATTTCGTTTTCTCACATAAACTTGATCGTAAATCACTCTAATCCACGATAGGTTACAGTACCTGCAATTTGGGGAGGTTAGGTTAGGTTACGTTGGTTAGGTTAGGTTAGGTTAGGTTAGGCTCAAATTTAACCAGGAGACTCCAAATTTCGTTTTCTCACATAAACTTGATCGTAAATCACTCTAATCCACGATAGGTTACAGTACCTGCAATTTGGGGAGGTTAGGTTAGGTTACGTTGGTTAGGTTAGGTTAGGTTAGGTTAGGTTAGGTTAGGCTCAAATTTAACCAGGAGACTCCAAATTTCGTTTTCTCACATAAACTTGATCGTAAATCACTCTAATCCACGATAGGTTACAGTACCTGCAATTTGGGGAGGTTAGGTTAGGTTACGTTGGTTAGGTTAGGTTAGGTTAGGTTAGGTTAGGTTAGGCTCAAATTTAACCAGGAGACTCCAAATTTCGTTTTCTCACATAAACTTGATCGTAAATCACTCTAATCCACGATAGGTTACAGTACCTGCAATTTGGGGAGGTTAGGTTAGGTTACGTTGGTTAGGTTAGGTTAGGTTAGGTTAGGTTAGGTTAGGCTCAAATTTAACCAGGAGACTCCAAATTTCGTTTTCTCACATAAACTTGATCGTAAATCACTCTAATCCACGATAGGTTACAGTACCTGCAATTTGGGGAGGTTAGGTTAGGTTACGTTGGTTAGGTTAGGTTAGGTTAGGTTAGGTTAGGTTAGGCTCAAATTTAACCAGGAGACTCCAAATTTCGTTTTCTCACATAAACTTGATCGTAAATCACTCTGATCCACGATAGGTTACAGTACCTGCAATTTGGGGAGGTTAGGTTAGGTTACGTTGGTTAGGTTAGGTTAGGTTAGGTTAGGTTAGGTTAGGCTCAAATTTAACCAGGAGACTCCAAATTTCGTTTTCTCACATAAACTTGATCGTAAATCACTCTAATCCACGATAGGTTACAGTACCTGCAATTTGGGGAGGTTAGGTTAGGTTACGTTGGTTAGGTTAGGTTAGGTTAGGTTAGGTTAGGTTAGGCTCAAATTTAACCAGGAGACTCCAAATTTCGTTTTCTCACATAAACTTGATCGTAAATCACTCTAATCCACGATAGGTTACAGTACCTGCAATTTGGGGAGGTTAGGTTAGGTTACGTTGGTTAGGTTAGGTTAGGTTAGGTTAGGTTAGGTTAGGCTCAAATTTAACCAGGAGACTCCAAATTTCGTTTTCTCACATAAACTTGATCGTAAATCACTCTAATCCACGATAGGTTACAGTACCTGCAATTTGGGGAGGTTAGGTTAGGTTACGTTGGTTAGGTTAGGTTAGGTTAGGTTAGGTTAGGTTAGGCTCAAATTTAACCAGGAGACTCCAAATTTCGTTTTCTCACATAAACTTGATCGTAAATCACTCTAATCCACGATAGGTTACAGTACCTGCAATTTGGGGAGGTTAGGTTAGGTTACGTTGGTTAGGTTAGGTTAGGTTAGGTTAGGTTAGGTTAGGCTCAAATTTAACCAGGAGACTCCAAATTTCGTTTTCTCACATAAACTTGATCGTAAATCACTCTAATCCACGATAGGTTACAGTACCTGCAATTTGGGGAGGTTAGGTTAGGTTACGTTGGTTAGGTTAGGTTCGGTTAGGTTAGGTTAGGTTAGGTTAGGTTAGGCTCAAATTTAACCAGGAGACTCCAAATTTCGTTTTCTCACATAAACTTGATCGTAAATCACTCTAATCCACGATAGGTTACAGTACCTGCAATTTGGGGAGGTTAGGTTAGGTTACGTTGGTTAGGTTAGGTTAGGTTAGGTTAGGTTAGGTTAGGCTCAAATTTAACCAGGAGACTCCAAATTTCGTTTTCTCACATAAACTTGATCGTAAATCACTCTAATCCACGATAGGTTACAGTACCTGCAATTTGGGGAGGTTAGGTTAGGTTACGTTGGTTAGGTTAGGTTAGGTTAGGTTAGGTTAGGTTAGGCTCAAATTTAACCAGGAGACTCCAAATTTCGTTTTCTCACATAAACTTGATCGTAAATCACTCTAATCCACGATAGGTTACAGTACCTGCAATTTGGGGAGGTTAGGTTAGGTTACGTTGGTTAGGTTAGGTTAGGTTAGGTTAGGTTAGGTTAGGCTCAAATTTAACCAGGAGACTCCAAATTTCGTTTTCTCACATAAACTTGATCGTAAATCACTCTAATCCACGATAGGTTACAGTACCTGCAATTTGGGGAGGTTAGGTTAGGTTACGTTGGTTAGGTTAGGTTAGGTTAGGTTAGGTTAGGTTAGGCTCAAATTTAACCAGGAGACTCCAAATTTCGTTTTCTCACATAAACTTGATCGTAAATCACTCTAATCCACGATAGGTTACAGTACCTGCAATTTGGGGAGGTTAGGTTAGGTTACGTTGGTTAGGTTAGGTTAGGTTAGGTTAGGTTAGGTTAGGCTCAAATTTAACCAGGAGACTCCAAATTTCGTTTTCTCACATAAACTTGATCGTAAATCACTCTAATCCACGATAGGTTACAGTACCTGCAATTTGGGGAGGTTAGGTTAGGTTACGTTGGTTAGGTTAGGTTAGGTTAGGTTAGGTTAGGTTAGGCTCAAATTTAACCAGGAGACTCCAAATTTCGTTTTCTCACATAAACTTGATCGTAAATCACTCTAATCCACGATAGGTTACAGTACCTGCAATTTGGGGAGGTTAGGTTAGGTTACGTTGGTTAGGTTAGGTTAGGTTAGGTTAGGTTAGGTTAGGCTCAAATTTAACCAGGAGACTCCAAATTTCGTTTTCTCACATAAACTTGATCGTAAATCACTCTAATCCACGATAGGTTACAGTACCTGCAATTTGGGGAGGTTAGGTTAGGTTACGTTGGTTAGGTTAGGTTAGGTTAGGTTAGGTTAGGTTAGGCTCAAATTTAACCAGGAGACTCCAAATTTCGTTTTCTCACATAAACTTGATCGTAAATCACTCTAATCCACGATAGGTTACAGTACCTGCAATTTGGGGAGGTTAGGTTAGGTTACGTTGGTTAGGTTAGGTTAGGTTAGGTTAGGTTAGGTTAGGCTCAAATTTAACCAGGAGACTCCAAATTTCGTTTTCTCACATAAACTTGATCGTAAATCACTCTAATCCACGATAGGTTACAGTACCTGCAATTTGGGGAGGTTAGGTTAGGTTACGTTGGTTAGGTTAGGTTAGGTTAGGTTAGGTTAGGTTAGGCTCAAATTTAACCAGGAGACTCCAAATTTCGTTTTCTCACATAAACTTGATCGTAAATCACTCTAATCCACGATAGGTTACAGTACCTGCAATTTGGGGAGGTTAGGTTAGGTTACGTTGGTTAGGTTAGGTTAGGTTAGGTTAGGTTAGGTTAGGCTCAAATTTAACCAGGAGACTCCAAATTTCGTTTTCTCACATAAACTTGATCGTAAATCACTCTAATCCACGATAGGTTACAGTACCTGCAATTTGGGGAGGTTAGGTTAGGTTACGTTGGTTAGGTTAGGTTAGGTTAGGTTAGGTTAGGTTAGGCTCAAATTTAACCAGGAGACTCCAAATTTCGTTTTCTCACATAAACTTGATCGTAAATCACTCTAATCCACGATAGGTTACAGTACCTGCAATTTGGGGAGGTTAGGTTAGGTTACGTTGGTTAGGTTAGGTTAGGTTAGGTTAGGTTAGGTTAGGCTCAAATTTAACCAGGAGACTCCAAATTTCGTTTTCTCACATAAACTTGATCGTAAATCACTCTAATCCACGATAGGTTACAGTACCTGCAATTTGGGGAGGTTAGGTTAGGTTACGTTGGTTAGGTTAGGTTAGGTTAGGTTAGGTTAGGTTAGGTTAGGCTCAAATTTAACCAGGAGACTCCAAATTTCGTTTTCTCACATAAACTTGATCGTAAATCACTCTAATCCACGATAGGTTACAGTACCTGCAATTTGGGGAGGTTAGGTTAGGTTACGTTGGTTAGGTTAGGTTAGGTTAGGTTAGGTTAGGTTAGGCTCAAATTTAACCAGGAGACTCCAAATTTCGTTTTCTCACATAAACTTGATCGTAAATCACTCTAATCCACGATAGGTTACAGTACCTGCAATTTGGGGAGGTTAGGTTAGGTTACGTTGGTTAGGTTAGGTTAGGTTAGGTTAGGTTAGGTTAGGCTCAAATTTAACCAGGAGACTCCAAATTTCGTTTTCTCACATAAACTTGATCGTAAATCACTCTAATCCACGATAGGTTACAGTACCTGCAATTTGGGGAGGTTAGGTTAGGTTACGTTGGTTAGGTTAGGTTAGGTTAGGTTAGGTTAGGTTAGGCTCAAATTTAACCAGGAGACTCCAAATTTCGTTTTCTCACATAAACTTGATCGTAAATCACTCTAATCCACGATAGGTTACAGTACCTGCAATTTGGGGAGGTTAGGTTAGGTTACGTTGGTTAGGTTAGGTTAGGTTAGGTTAGGTTAGGTTAGGCTCAAATTTAACCAGGAGACTCCAAATTTCGTTTTCTCACATAAACTTGATCGTAAATCACTCTAATCCACGATAGGTTACAGTACCTGCAATTTGGGGAGGTTAGGTTAGGTTACGTTGGTTAGGTTAGGTTAGGTTAGGTTAGGTTAGGTTAGGCTCAAATTTAACCAGGAGACTCCAAATTTCGTTTTCTCACATAAACTTGATCGTAAATCACTCTAATCCACGATAGGTTACAGTACCTGCAATTTGGGGAGGTTAGGTTAGGTTACGTTGGTTAGGTTAGGTTAGGTTAGGTTAGGTTAGGTTAGGCTCAAATTTAACCAGGAGACTCCAAATTTCGTTTTCTCACATAAACTTGATCGTAAATCACTCTAATCCACGATAGGTTACAGTACCTGCAATTTGGGGAGGTTAGGTTAGGTTACGTTGGTTAGGTTAGGTTAGGTTAGGTTAGGTTAGGTTAGGCTCAAATTTAACCAGGAGACTCCAAATTTCGTTTTCTCACATAAACTTGATCGTAAATCACTCTAATCCACGATAGGTTACAGTACCTGCAATTTGGGGAGGTTAGGTTAGGTTACGTTGGTTAGGTTAGGTTAGGTTAGGTTAGGTTAGGTTAGGCTCAAATTTAACCAGGAGACTCCAAATTTCGTTTTCTCACATAAACTTGATCGTAAATCACTCTAATCCACGATAGGTTACAGTACCTGCAATTTGGGGAGGTTAGGTTAGGTTACGTTGGTTAGGTTAGGTTAGGTTAGGTTAGGTTAGGTTAGGCTCAAATTTAACCAGGAGACTCCAAATTTCGTTTTCTCACATAAACTTGATCGTAAATCACTCTAATCCACGATAGGTTACAGTACCTGCAATTTGGGGAGGTTAGGTTAGGTTACGTTGGTTAGGTTAGGTTAGGTTAGGTTAGGTTAGGTTAGGCTCAAATTTAACCAGGAGACTCCAAATTTCGTTTTCTCACATAAACTTGATCGTAAATCACTCTAATCCACGATAGGTTACAGTACCTGCAATTTGGGGAGGTTAGGTTAGGTTACGTTGGTTAGGTTAGGTTAGGTTAGGTTAGGTTAGGTTAGGCTCAAATTTAACCAGGAGACTCCAAATTTCGTTTTCTCACATAAACTTGATCGTAAATCACTCTAATCCACGATAGGTTACAGTACCTGCAATTTGGGGAGGTTAGGTTAGGTTACGTTGGTTAGGTTAGGTTAGGTTAGGTTAGGTTAGGTTAGGCTCAAATTTAACCAGGAGACTCCAAATTTCGTTTTCTCACATAAACTTGATCGTAAATCACTCTAATCCACGATAGGTTACAGTACCTGCAATTTGGGGAGGTTAGGTTAGGTTACGTTGGTTAGGTTAGGTTAGGTTAGGTTAGGTTAGGTTAGGCTCAAATTTAACCAGGAGACTCCAAATTTCGTTTTCTCACATAAACTTGATCGTAAATCACTCTAATCCACGATAGGTTACAGTACCTGCAATTTGGGGAGGTTAGGTTAGGTTACGTTGGTTAGGTTAGGTTAGGTTAGGTTAGGTTAGGTTAGGCTCAAATTTAACCAGGAGACTCCAAATTTCGTTTTCTCACATAAACTTGATCGTAAATCACTCTAATCCACGATAGGTTACAGTACCTGCAATTTGGGGAGGTTAGGTTAGGTTACGTTGGTTAGGTTAGGTTAGGTTAGGTTAGGTTAGGTTAGGCTCAAATTTAACCAGGAGACTCCAAATTTCGTTTTCTCACATAAACTTGATCGTAAATCACTCTAATCCACGATAGGTTACAGTACCTGCAATTTGGGGAGGTTAGGTTAGGTTACGTTGGTTAGGTTAGGTTAGGTTAGGTTAGGTTAGGTTAGGCTCAAATTTAACCAGGAGACTCCAAATTTCGTTTTCTCACATAAACTTGATCGTAAATCACTCTGATCCACGATAGGTTACAGTACCTGCAATTTGGGGAGGTTAGGTTAGGTTACGTTGGTTAGGTTAGGTTAGGTTAGGTTAGGTTAGGTTAGGCTCAAATTTAACCAGGAGACTCCAAATTTCGTTTTCTCACATAAACTTGATCGTAAATCACTCTAATCCACGATAGGTTACAGTACCTGCAATTTGGGGAGGTTAGGTTAGGTTACGTTGGTTAGGTTAGGTTAGGTTAGGTTAGGTTAGGTTAGGCTCAAATTTAACCAGGAGACTCCAAATTTCGTTTTCTCACATAAACTTGATCGTAAATCACTCTAATCCACGATAGGTTACAGTACCTGCAATTTGGGGAGGTTAGGTTAGGTTACGTTGGTTAGGTTAGGTTAGGTTAGGTTAGGTTAGGTTAGGCTCAAATTTAACCAGGAGACTCCAAATTTCGTTTTCTCACATAAACTTGATCGTAAATCACTCTAATCCACGATAGGTTACAGTACCTGCAATTTGGGGAGGTTAGGTTAGGTTACGTTGGTTAGGTTAGGTTAGGTTAGGTTAGGTTAGGTTAGGCTCAAATTTAACCAGGAGACTCCAAATTTCGTTTTCTCACATAAACTTGATCGTAAATCACTCTAATCCACGATAGGTTACAGTACCTGCAATTTGGGGAGGTTAGGTTAGGTTACGTTGGTTAGGTTAGGTTAGGTTAGGTTAGGTTAGGTTAGGCTCAAATTTAACCAGGAGACTCCAAATTTCGTTTTCTCACATAAACTTGATCGTAAATCACTCTAATCCACGATAGGTTACAGTACCTGCAATTTGGGGAGGTTAGGTTAGGTTACGTTGGTTAGGTTAGGTTAGGTTAGGTTAGGTTAGGTTAGGCTCAAATTTAACCAGGAGACTCCAAATTTCGTTTTCTCACATAAACTTGATCGTAAATCACTCTAATCCACGATAGGTTACAGTACCTGCAATTTGGGGAGGTTAGGTTAGGTTACGTTGGTTAGGTTAGGTTAGGTTAGGTTAGGTTAGGTTAGGCTCAAATTTAACCAGGAGACTCCAAATTTCGTTTTCTCACATAAACTTGATCGTAAATCACTCTAATCCACGATAGGTTACAGTACCTGCAATTTGGGGAGGTTAGGTTAGGTTACGTTGGTTAGGTTAGGTTAGGTTAGGTTAGGTTAGGTTAGGCTCAAATTTAACCAGGAGACTCCAAATTTCGTTTTCTCACATAAACTTGATCGTAAATCACTCTAATCCACGATAGGTTACAGTACCTGCAATTTGGGGAGGTTAGGTTAGGTTACGTTGGTTAGGTTAGGTTAGGTTAGGTTAGGTTAGGTTAGGCTCAAATTTAACCAGGAGACTCCAAATTTCGTTTTCTCACATAAACTTGATCGTAAATCACTCTAATCCACGATAGGTTACAGTACCTGCAATTTGGGGAGGTTAGGTTAGGTTACGTTGGTTAGGTTAGGTTAGGTTAGGTTAGGTTAGGCTCAAATTTAACCAGGAGACTCCAAATTTCGTTTTCTCACATAAACTTGATCGTAAATCACTCTAATCCACGATAGGTTACAGTACCTGCAATTTGGGGAGGTTAGGTTAGGTTACGTTGGTTAGGTTAGGTTAGGTTAGGTTAGGTTAGGTTAGGCTCAAATTTAACCAGGAGACTCCAAATTTCGTTTTCTCACATAAACTTGATCGTAAATCACTCTAATCCACGATAGGTTACAGTACCTGCAATTTGGGGAGGTTAGGTTAGGTTACGTTGGTTAGGTTAGGTTAGGTTAGGTTAGGTTAGGTTAGGCTCAAATTTAACCAGGAGACTCCAAATTTCGTTTTCTCACATAAACTTGATCGTAAATCACTCTAATCCACGATAGGTTACAGTACCTGCAATTTGGGGAGGTTAGGTTAGGTTACGTTGGTTAGGTTAGGTTAGGTTAGGCTCAAATTTAACCAGGAGACTCCAAATTTCGTTTTCTCACATAAACTTGATCGTAAATCACTCTAATCCACGATAGGTTACAGTACCTGCAATTTGGGGAGGTTAGGTTAGGTTACGTTGGTTAGGTTAGGTTAGGTTAGGCTCAAATTTAACCAGGAGACTCCAAATTTCGTTTTCTCACATAAACTTGATCGTAAATCACTCTAATCCACGATAGGTTACAGTACCTGCAATTTGGGGAGGTTAGGTTAGGTTACGTTGGTTAGGTTAGGTTAGGTTAGGTTAGGTTAGGTTAGGCTCAAATTTAACCAGGAGACTCCAAATTTCGTTTTCTCACATAAACTTGATCGTAAATCACTCTAATCCACGATAGGTTACAGTACCTGCAATTTGGGGAGGTTAGGTTAGGTTACGTTGGTTAGGTTAGGTTAGGTTAGGTTAGGTTAGGTTAGGCTCAAATTTAACCAGGAGACTCCAAATTTCGTTTTCTCACATAAACTTGATCGTAAATCACTCTAATCCACGATAGGTTACAGTACCTGCAATTTGGGGAGGTTAGGTTAGGTTACGTTGGTTAGGTTAGGTTAGGTTAGGTTAGGTTAGGTTAGGCTCAAATTTAACCAGGAGACTCCAAATTTCGTTTTCTCACATAAACTTGATCGTAAATCACTCTAATCCACGATAGGTTACAGTACCTGCAATTTGGGGAGGTTAGGTTAGGTTACGTTGGTTAGGTTAGGTTAGGTTAGGTTAGGTTAGGTTAGGCTCAAATTTAACCAGGAGACTCCAAATTTCGTTTTCTCACATAAACTTGATCGTAAATCACTCTAATCCACGATAGGTTACAGTACCTGCAATTTGGGGAGGTTAGGTTAGGTTACGTTGGTTAGGTTAGGTTAGGTTAGGTTAGGTTAGGTTAGGCTCAAATTTAACCAGGAGACTCCAAATTTCGTTTTCTCACATAAACTTGATCGTAAATCACTCTAATCCACGATAGGTTACAGTACCTGCAATTTGGGGAGGTTAGGTTAGGTTACGTTGGTTAGGTTAGGTTAGGTTAGGTTAGGTTAGGTTAGGCTCAAATTTAACCAGGAGACTCCAAATTTCGTTTTCTCACATAAACTTGATCGTAAATCACTCTAATCCACGATAGGTTACAGTACCTGCAATTTGGGGAGGTTAGGTTAGGTTACGTTGGTTAGGTTAGGTTAGGTTAGGTTAGGTTAGGTTAGGCTCAAATTTAACCAGGAGACTCCAAATTTCGTTTTCTCACATAAACTTGATCGTAAATCACTCTAATCCACGATAGGTTACAGTACCTGCAATTTGGGCAGGTTAGGTTAGGTTACGTTGGTTAGGTTAGGTTAGGTTAGGTTAGGCTCAAATTTAACCACGAGTCTCCAAATTTCGTTTTCTCACATAAACTTGATCGTAAATCACTCTAATCCACGATAGGTTACAGTACCTGCAATTTGGGGAGGTTAGGTTAGGTTACGTTGGTTAGGTTAGGTTAGGTTAGGTTAGGTTAGGTTAGGTTAGGTTAGGCTCAAATTTAACCAGGAGACTCCAAATTTCGTTTTCTCACATAAACTTGATCGTAAATCACTCTAATCCACGATAGGTTACAGTACCTGCAATTTGGGGAGGTTAGGTTAGGTTACGTTGGTTAGGTTAGGTTAGGTTAGGTTAGGTTAGGTTAGGCTCAAATTTAACCAGGAGACTCCAAATTTCGTTTTCTCACATAAACTTGATCGTAAATCACTCTAATCCACGATAGGTTACAGTACCTGCAATTTGGGGAGGTTAGGTTAGGTTACGTTGGTTAGGTTAGGTTAGGTTAGGTTAGGTTAGGTTAGGCTCAAATTTAACCAGGAGACTCCAAATTTCGTTTTCTCACATAAACTTGATCGTAAATCACTCTAATCCACGATAGGTTACAGTACCTGCAATTTGGGGAGGTTAGGTTAGGTTACGTTGGTTAGGTTAGGTTAGGTTAGGTTAGGTTAGGTTAGGCTCAAATTTAACCAGGAGACTCCAAATTTCGTTTTCTCACATAAACTTGATCGTAAATCACTCTAATCCACGATAGGTTACAGTACCTGCAATTTGGGGAGGTTAGGTTAGGTTACGTTGGTTAGGTTAGGTTAGGTTAGGTTAGGTTAGGTTAGGCTCAAATTTAACCAGGAGACTCCAAATTTCGTTTTCTCACATAAACTTGATCGTAAATCACTCTAATCCACGATAGGTTACAGTACCTGCAATTTGGGGAGGTTAGGTTAGGTTACGTTGGTTAGGTTAGGTTAGGTTAGGTTAGGTTAGGTTAGGCTCAAATTTAACCAGGAGACTCCAAATTTCGTTTTCTCACATAAACTTGATCGTAAATCACTCTAATCCACGATAGGTTACAGTACCTGCAATTTGGGGAGGTTAGGTTAGGTTACGTTGGTTAGGTTAGGTTAGGTTAGGTTAGGTTAGGTTAGGCTCAAATTTAACCAGGAGACTCCAAATTTCGTTTTCTCACATAAACTTGATCGTAAATCACTCTAATCCACGATAGGTTACAGTACCTGCAATTTGGGGAGGTTAGGTTAGGTTACGTTGGTTAGGTTAGGTTAGGTTAGGTTAGGTTAGGTTAGGCTCAAATTTAACCAGGAGACTCCAAATTTCGTTTTCTCACATAAACTTGATCGTAAATCACTCTAATCCACGATAGGTTACAGTACCTGCAATTTGGGGAGGTTAGGTTAGGTTACGTTGGTTAGGTTAGGTTAGGTTAGGTTAGGTTAGGTTAGGCTCAAATTTAACCAGGAGACTCCAAATTTCGTTTTCTCACATAAACTTGATCGTAAATCACTCTAATCCACGATAGGTTACAGTACCTGCAATTTGGGGAGGTTAGGTTAGGTTACGTTGGTTAGGTTAGGTTAGGTTAGGTTAGGTTAGGTTAGGCTCAAATTTAACCAGGAGACTCCAAATTTCGTTTTCTCACATAAACTTGATCGTAAATCACTCTAATCCACGATAGGTTACAGTACCTGCAATTTGGGGAGGTTAGGTTAGGTTACGTTGGTTAGGTTAGGTTAGGTTAGGTTAGGTTAGGTTAGGCTCAAATTTAACCAGGAGACTCCAAATTTCGTTTTCTCACATAAACTTGATCGTAAATCACTCTAATCCACGATAGGTTACAGTACCTGCAATTTGGGGAGGTTAGGTTAGGTTACGTTGGTTAGGTTAGGTTAGGTTAGGTTAGGTTAGGTTAGGCTCAAATTTAACCAGGAGACTCCAAATTTCGTTTTCTCACATAAACTTGATCGTAAATCACTCTAATCCACGATAGGTTACAGTACCTGCAATTTGGGGAGGTTAGGTTAGGTTACGTTGGTTAGGTTAGGTTAGGTTAGGTTAGGTTAGGTTAGGCTCAAATTTAACCAGGAGACTCCAAATTTCGTTTTCTCACATAAACTTGATCGTAAATCACTCTAATCCACGATAGGTTACAGTACCTGCAATTTGGGGAGGTTAGGTTAGGTTACGTTGGTTAGGTTAGGTTAGGTTAGGTTAGGTTAGGTTAGGCTCAAATTTAACCAGGAGACTCCAAATTTCGTTTTCTCACATAAACTTGATCGTAAATCACTCTAATCCACGATAGGTTACAGTACCTGCAATTTGGGGAGGTTAGGTTAGGTTACGTTGGTTAGGTTAGGTTAGGTTAGGTTAGGTTAGGTTAGGCTCAAATTTAACCAGGAGACTCCAAATTTCGTTTTCTCACATAAACTTGATCGTAAATCACTCTAATCCACGATAGGTTACAGTACCTGCAATTTGGGGAGGTTAGGTTAGGTTACGTTGGTTAGGTTAGGTTAGGTTAGGTTAGGTTAGGTTAGGCTCAAATTTAACCAGGAGACTCCAAATTTCGTTTTCTCACATAAACTTGATCGTAAATCACTCTAATCAACGATAGGTTACAGTACCTGCAATTTGGGGAGGTTAGGTTAGGTTACGTTAGGTTAGGTTAGGTTAGGTTAGGTTAGGTTAGGTTAGGCTCAAATTTAACAAGGAGACTCTAAATTTCGTTTTCTCACATAAACTTGATCGTAAATCACTCTAATCCACGATAGGTTACAGTACCTGCAATTTGGGGAGGTTAGGTTAGGTTACGTTGGTTAGGTTAGGTTAGGTTAGGTTAGGTTAGGTTAGGCTCAAATTTAACCAGGAGACTCCAAATTTCGTTTTCTCACATAAACTTGATCGTAAATCACTCTAATCCACGATAGGTTACAGTACCTGCAATTTGGGGAGGTTAGGTTAGGTTACGTTGGTTAGGTTAGGTTAGGTTAGGTTAGGTTAGGTTAGGTTAGGTTAGGTTAGGCTCAAATTTAACCAGGAGACTCCAAATTTCGTTTTCTCACATAAACTTGATCGTAAATCACTCTAATCCACGATAGGTTACAGTACCTGCAATTTGGGGAGGTTAGGTTAGGTTACGTTGGTTAGGTTAGGTTAGGTTAGGTTAGGTTAGGCTCAAATTTAACCAGGAGACTCCAAATTTCGTTTTCTCACATAAACTTGATCGTAAATCACTCTAATCCACGATAGGTTACAGTACCTGCAATTTGGGGAGGTTAGGTTAGGTTACGTTGGTTAGGTTAGGTTAGGTTAGGTTAGGTTAGGTTAGGCTCAAATTTAACCAGGAGACTCCAAATTTCGTTTTCTCACATAAACTTGATCGTAAATCACTCTAATCCACGATAGGTTACAGTACCTGCAATTTGGGGAGGTTAGGTTAGGTTACGTTGGTTAGGTTAGGTTAGGTTAGGTTAGGTTAGGTTAGGCTCAAATTTAACCAGGAGACTCCAAATTTCGTTTTCTCACATAAACTTGATCGTAAATCACTCTAATCCACGATAGGTTACAGTACCTGCAATTTGGGGAGGTTAGGTTAGGTTACGTTGGTTAGGTTAGGTTAGGTTAGGTTAGGTTAGGTTAGGCTCAAATTTAACCAGGAGACTCCAAATTTCGTTTTCTCACATAAACTTGATCGTAAATCACTCTAATCCACGATAGGTTACAGTACCTGCAATTTGGGGAGGTTAGGTTAGGTTACGTTGGTTAGGTTAGGTTAGGTTAGGTTAGGTTAGGTTAGGCTCAAATTTAACCAGGAGACTCCAAATTTCGTTTTCTCACATAAACTTGATCGTAAATCACTCTAATCCACGATAGGTTACAGTACCTGCAATTTGGGGAGGTTAGGTTAGGTTACGTTGGTTAGGTTAGGTTAGGTTAGGTTAGGTTAGGTTAGGCTCAAATTTAACCAGGAGACTCCAAATTTCGTTTTCTCACATAAACTTGATCGTAAATCACTCTAATCCACGATAGGTTACAGTACCTGCAATTTGGGGAGGTTAGGTTAGGTTACGTTGGTTAGGTTAGGTTAGGTTAGGTTAGGTTAGGTTAGGCTCAAATTTAACCAGGAGACTCCAAATTTCGTTTTCTCACATAAACTTGATCGTAAATCACTCTAATCCACGATAGGTTACAGTACCTGCAATTTGGGGAGGTTAGGTTAGGTTACGTTGGTTAGGTTAGGTTAGGTTAGGTTAGGTTAGGTTAGGCTCAAATTTAACCAGGAGACTCCAAATTTCGTTTTCTCACATAAACTTGATCGTAAATCACTCTAATCCACGATAGGTTACAGTACCTGCAATTTGGGGAGGTTAGGTTAGGTTACGTTGGTTAGGTTAGGTTAGGTTAGGTTAGGTTAGGTTAGGCTCAAATTTAACCAGGAGACTCCAAATTTCGTTTTCTCACATAAACTTGATCGTAAATCACTCTAATCCACGATAGGTTACAGTACCTGCAATTTGGGGAGGTTAGGTTAGGTTACGTTGGTTAGGTTAGGTTAGGTTAGGTTAGGTTAGGTTAGGCTCAAATTTAACCAGGAGACTCCAAATTTCGTTTTCTCACATAAACTTGATCGTAAATCACTCTAATCCACGATAGGTTACAGTACCTGCAATTTGGGGAGGTTAGGTTAGGTTACGTTGGTTAGGTTAGGTTAGGTTAGGTTAGGTTAGGTTAGGCTCAAATTTAACCAGGAGACTCCAAATTTCGTTTTCTCACATAAACTTGATCGTAAATCACTCTAATCCACGATAGGTTACAGTACCTGCAATTTGGGGAGGTTAGGTTAGGTTACGTTGGTTAGGTTAGGTTAGGTTAGGTTAGGTTAGGTTAGGCTCAAATTTAACCAGGAGACTCCAAATTTCGTTTTCTCACATAAACTTGATCGTAAATCACTCTAATCCACGATAGGTTACAGTACCTGCAATTTGGGGAGGTTAGGTTAGGTTACGTTGGTTAGGTTAGGTTAGGTTAGGTTAGGTTAGGTTAGGCTCAAATTTAACCAGGAGACTCCAAATTTCGTTTTCTCACATAAACTTGATCGTAAATCACTCTAATCCACGATAGGTTACAGTACCTGCAATTTGGGGAGGTTAGGTTAGGTTACGTTGGTTAGGTTAGGTTAGGTTAGGTTAGGTTAGGTTAGGCTCAAATTTAACCAGGAGACTCCAAATTTCGTTTTCTCAAATAAACTTGATCGTAAATCACTCTAATCCACGATAGGTTACAGTACCTGCAATTTGGGGAGGTTAGGTTAGGTTACGTTGGTTAGGTTAGGTTAGGTTAGGTTAGGTTAGGTTAGGTTAGGCTCAAATTTAACCAGGAGACTCCAAATTTCGTTTTCTCACATAAACTTGATCGTAAATCACTCTAATCCACGATAGGTTACAGTACCTGCAATTTGGGGAGGTTAGGTTAGGTTACGTTGGTTAGGTTAGGTTAGGTTAGGTTAGGTTAGGTTAGGCTCAAATTTAACCAGGAGACTCCAAATTTCGTTTTCTCACATAAACTTGATCGTAAATCACTCTAATCCACGATAGGTTACAGTACCTGCAATTTGGGGAGGTTAGGTTAGGTTACGTTGGTTAGGTTAGGTTAGGTTAGGTTAGGTTAGGTTAGGCTCAAATTTAACCAGGAGACTCCAAATTTCGTTTTCTCACATAAACTTGATCGTAAATCACTCTAATCCACGATAGGTTACAGTACCTGCAATTTGGGGAGGTTAGGTTAGGTTACGTTGGTTAGGTTAGGTTAGGTTAGGTTAGGTTAGGTTAGGCTCAAATTTAACCAGGAGACTCCAAATTTCGTTTTCTCACATAAACTTGATCGTAAATCACTCTAATCCACGATAGGTTACAGTACCTGCAATTTGGGGAGGTTAGGTTAGGTTACGTTGGTTAGGTTAGGTTAGGTTAGGTTAGGTTAGGTTAGGCTCAAATTTAACCAGGAGACTCCAAATTTCGTTTTCTCACATAAACTTGATCGTAAATCACTCTAATCCACGATAGGTTACAGTACCTGCAATTTGGGGAGGTTAGGTTAGGTTACGTTGGTTAGGTTAGGTTAGGTTAGGTTAGGTTAGGTTAGGCTCAAATTTAACCAGGAGACTCCAAATTTCGTTTTCTCACATAAACTTGATCGTAAATCACTCTAATCCACGATAGGTTACAGTACCTGCAACTTGGGGAGGTTAGGTTAGGTTACGTTGGTTAGGTTAGGTTAGGTTAGGTTAGGTTAGGTTAGGCTCAAATTTAACCAGGAGACTCCAAATTTCGTTTTCTCACATAAACTTGATCGTAAATCACTCTAATCCACGATAGGTTACAGTACCTGCAACTTGGGGAGGTTAGGTTAGGTTACGTTGGTTAGGTTAGGTTAGGTTAGGTTAGGTTAGGTTAGGCTCAAATTTAACCAGGAGACTCCAAATTTCGTTTTCTCACATAAACTTGATCGTAAATCACTCTAATCCACGATAGGTTACAGTACCTGCAATTTGGGGAGGTTAGGTTAGGTTACGTTGGTTAGGTTAGGTTAGGTTAGGTTAGGTTAGGTTAGGCTCAAATTTAACCAGGAGACTCCAAATTTCGTTTTCTCACATAAACTTGATCGTAAATCACTCTAATCCACGATAGGTTACAGTACCTGCAATTTGGGGAGGTTAGGTTAGGTTACGTTGGTTAGGTTAGGTTAGGTTAGGTTAGGTTAGGTTAGGCTCAAATTTAACCAGGAGACTCCAAATTTCGTTTTCTCACATAAACTTGATCGTAAATCACTCTAATCCACGATAGGTTACAGTACCTGCAATTTGGGGAGGTTAGGTTAGGTTACGTTGGTTAGGTTAGGTTAGGTTAGGTTAGGTTAGGTTAGGCTCAAATTTAACCAGGAGACTCCAAATTTCGTTTTCTCACATAAACTTGATCGTAAATCACTCTAATCCACGATAGGTTACAGTACCTGCAATTTGGGGAGGTTAGGTTAGGTTACGTTGGTTAGGTTAGGTTAGGTTAGGTTAGGTTAGGTTAGGCTCAAATTTAACCAGGAGACTCCAAATTTCGTTTTCTCACATAAACTTGATCGTAAATCACTCTAATCCACGATAGGTTACAGTACCTGCAATTTGGGGAGCTTAGGTTAGGTTACGTTGGTTAGGTTAGGTTAGGTTAGGTTAGGTTAGGTTAGGCTCAAATTTAACCAGGAGACTCCAAATTTCGTTTTCTCACATAAACTTGATCGTAAATCACTCTAATCCACGATAGGTTACAGTACGTGCAATTTGGGGAGGTTAGGTTAGGTTACGTTGGTTAGGTTAGGTTAGGTTAGGTTAGGTTAGGTTAGGCTCAAATTTAACCAGGAGACTCCAAATTTCGTTTTCTCACATAAACTTGATCGTAAATCACTCTAATCCACGATAGGTTACAGTACCTGCAATTTGGGGAGGTTAGGTTAGGTTACGTTGGTTAGGTTAGGTTAGGTTAGGTTAGGTTAGGTTAGGCTCAAATTTAACCAGGAGACTCCAAATTTCGTTTTCTCACATAAACTTGATCGTAAATCACTCTAATCCACGATAGGTTACAGTACCTGCAATTTGGGGAGGTTAGGTTAGGTTACGTTGGTTAGGTTAGGTTAGGTTAGGTTAGGTTAGGTTAGGCTCAAATTTAACCAGGAGACTCCAAATTTCGTTTTCTCACATAAACTTGATCGTAAATCACTCTAATCCACGATAGGTTACAGTACCTGCAATTTGGGGAGGTTAGGTTAGGTTACGTTGGTTAGGTTAGGTTAGGTTAGGTTAGGTTAGGTTAGGCTCAAATTTAACCAGGAGACTCCAAATTTCGTTTTCTCACATAAACTTGATCGTAAATCACTCTAATCCACGATAGGTTACAGTACCTGCAATTTGGGGAGGTTAGGTTAGGTTACGTTGGTTAGGTTAGGTTAGGTTAGGTTAGGTTAGGTTAGGCTCAAATTTAACCAGGAGACTCCAAATTTCGTTTTCTCACATAAACTTGATCGTAAATCACTCTAATCCACGATAGGTTACAGTACCTGCAATTTGGGGAGGTTAGGTTAGGTTACGTTGGTTAGGTTAGGTTAGGTTAGGTTAGGTTAGGTTAGGCTCAAATTTAACCAGGAGACTCCAAATTTCGTTTTCTCACATAAACTTGATCGTAAATCACTCTAATCCACGATAGGTTACAGTACCTGCAATTTGGGGAGGTTAGGTTAGGTTACGTTGGTTAGGTTAGGTTAGGTTAGGTTAGGTTAGGTTAGGCTCAAATTTAACCAGGAGACTCCAAATTTCGTTTTCTCACATAAACTTGATCGTAAATCACTCTAATCCACGATAGGTTACAGTACCTGCAATTTGGGGAGGTTAGGTTAGGTTACGTTGGTTAGGTTAGGTTAGGTTAGGTTAGGTTAGGTTAGGCTCAAATTTAACCAGGAGACTCCAAATTTCGTTTTCTCACATAAACTTGATCGTAAATCACTCTAATCCACGATAGGTTACAGTACCTGCAATTTGGGGAGGTTAGGTTAGGTTACGTTGGTTAGGTTAGGTTAGGTTAGGTTAGGTTAGGTTAGGCTCAAATTTAACCAGGAGACTCCAAATTTCGTTTTCTCACATAAACTTGATCGTAAATCACTCTAATCCACGATAGGTTACAGTACCTGCAATTTGGGGAGGTTAGGTTAGGTTACGTTGGTTAGGTTAGGTTAGGTTAGGTTAGGTTAGGTTAGGCTCAAATTTAACCAGGAGACTCCAAATTTCGTTTTCTCACATAAACTTGATCGTAAATCACTCTAATCCACGATAGGTTACAGTACCTGCAATTTGGGGAGGTTAGGTTAGGTTACGTTGGTTAGGTTAGGTTAGGTTAGGTTAGGTTAGGTTAGGTTAGGCTCAAATTTAACCAGGAGACTCCAAATTTCGTTTTCTCACATAAACTTGATCGTAAATCACTCTAATCCACGATAGGTTACAGTACCTGCAATTTGGGGAGGTTAGGTTAGGTTACGTTGGTTAGGTTAGGTTAGGTTAGGTTAGGTTAGGTTAGGCTCAAATTTAACCAGGAGACTCCAAATTTCGTTTTCTCACATAAACTTGATCGTAAATCACTCTAATCCACGATAGGTTACAGTACCTGCAATTTGGGGAGGTTAGGTTAGGTTACGTTGGTTAGGTTTAGTTCGGTTAGGTTAGGTTAGGTTAGGTTAGGTTAGGCTCAAATTTAACCAGGAGACTCCAAATTTCGTTTTCTCACATAAACTTGATCGTAAATCACTCTAATCCACGATAGGTTACAGTACCTGCAATTTGGGGAGGTTAGGTTAGGTTACGTTGGTTAGGTTAGGTTAGGTTAGGTTAGGTTAGGTTAGGCTCAAATTTAACCAGGAGACTCCAAATTTCGTTTTCTCACATAAACTTGATCGTAAATCACTCTAATCCACGATAGGTTACAGTACCTGCAATTTGGGGAGGTTAGGTTAGGTTACGTTGGTTAGGTTAGGTTAGGTTAGGTTAGGTTAGGTTAGGCTCAAATTTAACCAGGAGACTCCAAATTTCGTTTTCTCACATAAACTTGATCGTAAATCACTCTAATCCACGATAGGTTACAGTACCTGCAATTTGGGGAGGTTAGGTTAGGTTACGTTGGTTAGGTTAGGTTAGGTTAGGTTAGGTTAGGTTAGGCTCAAATTTAACCAGGAGACTCCAAATTTCGTTTTCTCACATAAACTTGATCGTAAATCACTCTAATCCACGATAGGTTACAGTACCTGCAATTTGGGGAGGTTAGGTTAGGTTACGTTGGTTAGGTTAGGTTAGGTTAGGTTAGGTTAGGTTAGGCTCAAATTTAACCAGGAGACTCCAAATTTCGTTTTCTCACATAAACTTGATCGTAAATCACTCTAATCCACGATAGGTTACAGTACCTGCAATTTGCGGAGGTTAGGTTAGGTTACGTTGGTTAGGTTAGGTTAGGTTAGGTTAGGTTAGGTTAGGCTCAAATTTAACCAGGAGACTCCAAATTTCGTTTTCTCACATAAACTTGATCGTAAATCACTCTAATCCACGATAGGTTACAGTACCTGCAATTTGGGGAGGTTAGGTTAGGTTACGTTGGTTAGGTTAGGTTTAGTTAGGTTAGGTTAGGTTAGGCTCAAATTTAACCAGGAGACTCCAAATTTCGTTTTCTCACATAAACTTGATTGTAAATCACTCTAATCCACGATAGGTTACAGTACCTGCAATTTGGGGAGGTTAGGTTAGGTTACGTTGGTTAGGTTAGGTTAGGTTAGGTTAGGTTAGGTTAGGCTCAAATTTAACCAGGAGACTCCAAATTTCGTTTTCTCACATAAACTTGATCGTAAATCACTCTAATCCACGATAGGTTACAGTACCTGCAATTTGGGGAGGTTAGGTTAGGTTACGTTGGTTAGGTTAGGTTAGGTTAGGTTAGGTTAGGTTAGGCTCAAATTTAACCAGGAGACTCCAAATTTCGTTTTCTCACATAAACTTGATCGTAAATCACTCTAATCCACGATAGGTTACAGTACCTGCAATTTGGGGAGGTTAGGTTAGGTTACGTTGGTTAGGTTAGGTTAGGTTAGGTTAGGTTAGGTTAGGCTCAAATTTAACCAGGAGACTCCAAATTTCGTTTTCTCACATAAACTTGATCGTAAATCACTCTAATCCACGATAGGTTACAGTACCTGCAATTTGGGGAGGTTAGGTTAGGTTACGTTGGTTAGGTTAGGTTAGGTTAGGTTAGGTTAGGTTAGGTTAGGTTAGGCTCAAATTTAACCAGGAGACTCCAAATTTCGTTTTCTCACATAAACTTGATCGTAAATCACTCTAATCCACGATAGGTTACAGTACCTGCAATTTGGGGAGGTTAGGTTAGGTTACGTTGGTTAGGTTAGGTTAGGTTAGGTTAGGTTAGGTTAGGCTCAAATTTAACCAGGAGACTCCAAATTTCGTTTTCTCACATAAACTTGATCGTAAATCACTCTAATCCACGATAGGTTACAGTACCTGCAATTTGGGGAGGTTAGGTTAGGTTACGTTGGTTAGGTTAGGTTAGGTTAGGTTAGGTTAGGTTAGGCTCAAATTTAACCAGGAGACTCCAAATTTCGTTTTCTCACATAAACTTGATCGTAAATCACTCTAATCCACGATAGGTTACAGTACCTGCAATTTGGGGAGGTTAGGTTAGGTTACGTTGGTTAGGTTAGGTTAGGTTAGGTTAGGTTAGGTTAGGCTCAAATTTAACCAGGAGACTCCAAATTTCGTTTTCTCACATAAACTTGATCGTAAATCACTCTAATCCACGATAGGTTACAGTACCTGCAATTTGGGGAGGTTAGGTTAGGTTACGTTGGTTAGGTTAGGTTAGGTTAGGTTAGGTTAGGTTAGGCTCAAATTTAACCAGGAGACTCCAAATTTCGTTTTCTCACATAAACTTGATCGTAAATCACTCTAATCCACGATAGGTTACAGTACCTGCAATTTGGGGAGGTTAGGTTAGGTTACGTTGGTTAGGTTAGGTTAGGTTAGGTTAGGTTAGGTTAGGCTCAAATTTAACCAGGAGACTCCAAATTTCGTTTTCTCACATAAACTTGATCGTAAATCACTCTAATCCACGATAGGTTACAGTACCTGCAATTTGGGGAGGTTAGGTTAGGTTACGTTGGTTAGGTTAGGTTAGGTTAGGTTAGGTTAGGTTAGGCTCAAATTTAACCAGGAGACTCCAAATTTCGTTTTCTCACATAAACTTGATCGTAAATCACTCTAATCCACGATAGGTTACAGTACCTGCAATTTGGGGAGGTTAGGTTAGGTTACGTTGGTTAGGTTAGGTTAGGTTAGGTTAGGTTAGGTTAGGCTCAAATTTAACCAGGAGACTCCAAATTTCGTTTTCTCACATAAACTTGATCGTAAATCACTCTAATCCACGATAGGTTACAGTACCTGCAATTTGGGGAGGTTAGGTTAGGTTACGTTGGTTAGGTTAGGTTAGGTTAGGTTAGGTTAGGTTAGGCTCAAATTTAACCAGGAGACTCCAAATTTCGTTTTCTCACATAAACTTGATCGTAAATCACTCTAATCCACGATAGGTTACAGTACCTGCAATTTGGGGAGGTTAGGTTAGGTTACGTTGGTTAGGTTAGGTTAGGTTAGGTTAGGTTAGGTTAGGCTCAAATTTAACCAGGAGACTCCAAATTTCGTTTTCTCACATAAACTTGATCGTAAATCACTCTAATCCACGATAGGTTACAGTACCTGCAATTTGGGGAGGTTAGGTTAGGTTACGTTGGTTAGGTTAGGTTAGGTTAGGTTAGGTTAGGTTAGGCTCAAATTTAACCAGGAGACTCCAAATTTCGTTTTCTCACATAAACTTGATCGTAAATCACTCTAATCCACGATAGGTTACAGTACCTGCAATTTGGGGAGGTTAGGTTAGGTTACGTTGGTTAGGTTAGGTTAGGTTAGGTTAGGTTAGGTTAGGTTAGGTTAGGCTCAAATTTAACCAGGAGACTCCAAATTTCGTTTTCTCACATAAACTTGATCGTAAATCACTCTAATCCACGATAGGTTACAGTACCTGCAATTTGGGGAGGTTAGGTTAGGTTACGTTGGTTAGGTTAGGTTAGGTTAGGTTAGGTTAGGTTAGGTTAGGCTCAAATTTAACCAGGAGACTCCAAATTTCGTTTTCTCACATAAACTTGATCGTAAATCACTCTAATCCACGATAGGTTACAGTACCTGCAATTTGGGGAGGTTAGGTTAGGTTACGTTGGTTAGGTTAGGTTAGGTTAGGTTAGGTTAGGTTAGGCTCAAATTTAACCAGGAGACTCCAAATTTCGTTTTCTCACATAAACTTGATCGTAAATCACTCTAATCCACGATAGGTTACAGTACCTGCAATTTGGGGAGGTTAGGTTAGGTTACGTTGGTTAGGTTAGGTTAGGTTAGGTTAGGTTAGGTTAGGTTAGGTTAGGCTCAAATTTAACCAGGAGACTCCAAATTTCGTTTTCTCACATAAACTTGATCGTAAATCACTCTAATCCACGATAGGTTACAGTACCTGCAATTTGGGGAGGTTAGGTTAGGTTACGTTGGTTAGGTTAGGTTAGGTTAGGTTAGGTTAGGTTAGGCTCAAATTTAACCAGGAGACTCCAAATTTCGTTTTCTCACATAAACTTGATCGTAAATCACTCTAATCCACGATAGGTTACAGTACCTGCAATTTGGGGAGGTTAGGTTAGGTTACGTTGGTTAGGTTAGGTTAGGTTAGGTTAGGTTAGGTTAGGCTCAAATTTAACCAGGAGACTCCAAATTTCGTTTTCTCACATAAACTTGATCGTAAATCACTCTAATCCACGATAGGTTACAGTACCTGCAATTTGGGGAGGTTAGGTTAGGTTACGTTGGTTAGGTTAGGTTAGGTTAGGTTAGGTTAGGTTAGGCTCAAATTTAACCAGGAGACTCCAAATTTCGTTTTCTCACATAAACTTGATCGTAAATCACTCTAATCCACGATAGGTTACAGTACCTGCAATTTGGGGAGGTTAGGTTAGGTTACGTTGGTTAGGTTAGGTTAGGTTAGGTTAGGTTAGGTTAGGCTCAAATTTAACCAGGAGACTCCAAATTTCGTTTTCTCACATAAACTTGATCGTAAATCACTCTAATCCACGATAGGTTACAGTACCTGCAATTTGGGGAGGTTAGGTTAGGTTACGTTGGTTAGGTTAGGTTAGGTTAGGTTAGGTTAGGTTAGGCTCAAATTTAACCAGGAGACTCCAAATTTCGTTTTCTCACATAAACTTGATCGTAAATCACTCTAATCCACGATAGGTTACAGTACCTGCAATTTGGGGAGGTTAGGTTAGGTTACGTTGGTTAGGTTAGGTTAGGTTAGGTTAGGTTAGGTTAGGCTCAAATTTAACCAGGAGACTCCAAATTTCGTTTTCTCACATAAACTTGATCGTAAATCACTCTAATCCACGATAGGTTACAGTACCTGCAATTTGGGGAGGTTAGGTTAGGTTACGTTGGTTAGGTTAGGTTAGGTTAGGTTAGGTTAGGTTAGGTTAGGTTAGGCTCAAATCTAACCAGGAGACTCCAAATTTCGTTTTCTCACATAAACTTGATCGTAAATCACTCTAATCCACGATAGGTTACAGTACCTGCAATTTGGGGAGGTTAGGTTAGGTTACGTTGGTTAGGTTAGGTTAGGTTAGGTTAGGTTAGGTTAGGCTCAAATTTAACCAGGAGACTCCAAATTTCGTTTTCTCACATAAACTTGATCGTAAATCACTCTAATCCACGATAGGTTACAGTACCTGCAATTTGGGGAGGTTAGGTTAGGTTACGTTGGTTAGGTTAGGTTAGGTTAGGTTAGGTTAGGTTAGGCTCAAATTTAACCAGGAGACTCCAAATTTCGTTTTCTCACATAAACTTGATCGTAAATCACTCTAATCCACGATAGGTTACAGTACCTGCAATTTGGGGAGGTTAGGTTAGGTTACGTTGGTTAGGTTAGGTTAGGTTAGGTTAGGTTAGGTTAGGCTCAAATTTAACCAGGAGACTCCAAATTTCGTTTTCTCACATAAACTTGATCGTAAATCACTCTAATCCACGATAGGTTACAGTACCTGCAATTTGGGGAGGTTAGGTTAGGTTACGTTGGTTAGGTTAGGTTAGGTTAGGTTAGGTTAGGTTAGGCTCAAATTTAACCAGGAGACTCCAAATTTCGTTTTCTCACATAAACTTGATCGTAAATCACTCTAATCCACGATAGGTTACAGTACCTGCAATTTGGGGAGGTTAGGTTAGGTTACGTTGGTTAGGTTAGGTTAGGTTAGGTTAGGTTAGGTTAGGCTCAAATTTAACCAGGAGACTCCAAATTTCGTTTTCTCACATAAACTTGCTCGTAAATCACTCTAATCCACGATAGGTTACAGTACCTGCAATTTGGGGAGGTTAGGTTAGGTTACGTTGGTTAGGTTAGGTTAGGTTAGGTTAGGTTAGGTTAGGCTCAAATTTAACCAGGAGACTCCAAATTTCGTTTTCTCACATAAACTTGCTCGTAAATCACTCTAATCCACGATAGGTTACAGTACCTGCAATTTGGGGAGGTTAGGTTAGGTTACGTTGGTTAGGTTAGGTTAGGTTAGGTTAGGTTAGGTTAGGCTCAAATTTAACCAGGAGACTCCAAATTTCGTTTTCTCACATAAACTTGATCGTAAATCACTCTAATCCACGATAGGTTACAGTACCTGCAATTTGGGGAGGTTAGGTTAGGTTACGTTGGTTAGGTTAGGTTAGGTTAGGTTAGGTTAGGTTAGGCTCAAATTTAACCAGGAGACTCCAAATTTCGTTTTCTCACATAAACTTGATCGTAAATCACTCTAATCCACGATAGGTTACAGTACCTGCAATTTGGGGAGGTTAGGTTAGGTTACGTTGGTTAGGTTAGGTTAGGTTAGGTTAGGTTAGGTTAGGCTCAAATTTAACCAGGAGACTCCAAATTTCGTTTTCTCACATAAACTTGATCGTAAATCACTCTAATCCACGATAGGTTACAGTACCTGCAATTTGGGGAGGTTAGGTTAGGTTACGTTGGTTAGGTTAGGTTAGGTTAGGTTAGGTTAGGTTAGGCTCAAATTTAACCAGGAGACTCCAAATTTCGTTTTCTCACATAAACTTGATCGTAAATCACTCTAATCCACGATAGGTTACAGTACCTGCAATTTGGGGAGGTTAGGTTAGGTTACGTTGGTTAGGTTAGGTTAGGTTAGGTTAGGTTAGGTTAGGCTCAAATTTAACCAGGAGACTCCAAATTTCGTTTTCTCACATAAACTTGATCGTAAATCACTCTAATCCACGATAGGTTACAGTACCTGCAATTTGGGGAGGTTAGGTTAGGTTACGTTGGTTAGGTTAGGTTAGGTTAGGTTAGGTTAGGTTAGGCTCAAATTTAACCAGGAGACTCCAAATTTCGTTTTCTCACATAAACTTGATCGTAAATCACTCTAATCCACGATAGGTTACAGTACCTGCAATTTGGGGAGGTTAGGTTAGGTTACGTTGGTTAGGTTAGGTTAGGTTAGGTTAGGTTAGGTTAGGCTCAAATTTAACCAGGAGACTCCAAATTTCGTTTTCTCACATAAACTTGATCGTAAATCACTCTAATCCACGATAGGTTACAGTACCTGCAATTTGGGGAGGTTAGGTTAGGTTACGTTGGTTAGGTTAGGTTAGGTTAGGTTAGGTTAGGTTAGGCTCAAATTTAACCAGGAGACTCCAAATTTCGTTTTCTCACATAAACTTGATCGTAAATCACTCTAATCCACGATAGGTTACAGTACCTGCAATTTGGGGAGGTTAGGTTAGGTTACGTTGGTTAGGTTAGGTTAGGTTAGGTTAGGTTAGGTTAGGCTCAAATTTAACCAGGAGACTCCAAATTTCGTTTTCTCACATAAACTTGATCGTAAATCACTCTAATCCACGATAGGTTACAGTACCTGCAATTTGGGGAGGTTAGGTTAGGTTACGTTGGTTAGGTTAGGTTAGGTTAGGTTAGGTTAGGCTCAAATTTAACCAGGAGACTCCAAATTTCGTTTTCTCACATAAACTTGATCGTAAATCACTCTAATCCACGATAGGTTACAGTACCTGCAATTTGGGGAGGTTAGGTTAGGTTACGTTGGTTAGGTTAGGTTAGGTTAGGTTAGGTTAGGTTAGGCTCAAATTTAACCAGGAGACTCCAAATTTCGTTTTCTCACATAAACTTGATCGTAAATCACTCTAATCCACGATAGGTTACAGTACCTGCAATTTGGGGAGGTTAGGTTAGGTTAGGTTAGGTTAGGCTCAAATTTAACCAGGAGACTCCAAATTTCGTTTTCTCACATAAACTTGATCGTAAATCACTCTAATCCACGATAGGTTACAGTACCTGCAATTTGGGGAGGTTAGGTTAGGTTACGTTGGTTAGGTTAGGTTAGGTTAGGTTAGGTTAGGTTAGGCTCAAATTTAACCAGGAGACTCCAAATTTCGTTTTCTCACATAAACTTGATCGTAAATCACTCTAATCCACGATAGGTTACAGTACCTGCAATTTGGGGAGGTTAGGTTAGGTTACGTTGGTTAGGTTAGGTTAGGTTAGGTTAGGTTAGGTTAGGCTCAAATTTAACCAGGAGACTCCAAATTTCGTTTTCTCACATAAACTTGATCGTAAATCACTCTAATCCACGATAGGTTACAGTACCTGCAATTTGGGGAGGTTAGGTTAGGTTACGTTGGTTAGGTTAGGTTAGGTTAGGTTAGGTTAGGTTAGGCTCAAATTTAACCAGGAGACTCCAAATTTCGTTTTCTCACATAAACTTGATCGTAAATCACTCTGATCCACGATAGGTTACAGTACCTGCAATTTGGGGAGGTTAGGTTAGGTTACGTTGGTTAGGTTAGGTTAGGTTAGGTTAGGTTAGGTTAGGCTCAAATTTAACCAGGAGACTCCAAATTTCGTTTTCTCACATAAACTTGATCGTAAATCACTCTAATCCACGATAGGTTACAGTACCTGCAATTTGGGGAGGTTAGGTTAGGTTACGTTGGTTAGGTTAGGTTAGGTTAGGTTAGGTTAGGTTAGGCTCAAATTTAACCAGGAGACTCCAAATTTCGTTTTCTCACATAAACTTGATCGTAAATCACTCTAATCCACGATAGGTTACAGTACCTGCAATTTGGGGAGGTTAGGTTAGGTTACGTTGGTTAGGTTAGGTTAGGTTAGGTTAGGTTAGGTTAGGCTCAAATTTAACCAGGAGACTCCAAATTTCGTTTTCTCACATAAACTTGATCGTAAATCACTCTAATCCACGATAGGTTACAGTACCTGCAATTTGGGGAGGTTAGGTTAGGTTACGTTGGTTAGGTTAGGTTAGGTTAGGTTAGGTTAGGTTAGGCTCAAATTTAACCAGGAGACTCCAAATTTCGTTTTCTCACATAAACTTGATCGTAAATCACTCTAATCCACGATAGGTTACAGTACCTGCAATTTGGGGAGGTTAGGTTAGGTTACGTTGGTTAGGTTAGGTTAGGTTAGGTTAGGTTAGGTTAGGCTCAAATTTAACCAGGAGACTCCAAATTTCGTTTTCTCACATAAACTTGATCGTAAATCACTCTAATCCACGATAGGTTACAGTACCTGCAATTTGGGGAGGTTAGGTTAGGTTACGTTGGTTAGGTTAGGTTAGGTTAGGTTAGGTTAGGTTAGGTTAGGCTCAAATTTAACCAGGAGACTCCAAATTTCGTTTTCTCACATAAACTTGATCGTAAATCACTCTAATGCACGATAGGTTACAGTACCTGCAATTTGGGGAGGTTAGGTTAGGTTACGTTAGGTTAGGTTAGGTTAGGTTAGGTTAGGTTAGGTTAGGCTCATATTTAACCAGGAGACTCCAAATTTCGTTTTCTCACATAAACTTGATCGTAAATCACTCTAATCCACGATAGGTTACAGAACCTGCAATTTGGGGAGGTTAGGTTAGGTTACGTTGGTTAGGTTAGGTTAGGTTAGGTTAGGTTAGGTTAGGCTCAAATTTAACCAGGAGACTCCAAATTTCGTTTTCTCACATAAACTTGATCGTAAATCACTCTAATCCACGATAGGTTACAGTACCTGCAATTTCGGGAGGTTAGGTTAGGTTACGTTGGTTAGGTTAGGTTAGGTTAGGTTAGGTTAGGTTAGGCTCAAATTTAACCAGGAGACTCCAAATTTCGTTTTCTCACATAAACTTGATCGTAAATCACTCTAATCCACGATAGGTTACAGTACCTGCAATTTGGGGAGGTTAGGTTAGGTTACGTTGGTTAGGTTAGGTTAGGTTAGGTTAGGTTAGGTTAGGTTAGGTTAGGCTCAAATTTAACCAGGAGACTCCAAATTTCGTTTTCTCACATAAACTTGATCGTAAATCACTCTAATCCACGATAGGTTACAGTACCTGCAATTTGGGGAGGTTAGGTTAGGTTACGTTGGTTAGGTTAGGTTAGGTTAGGTTAGGTTAGGCTCAAATTTAACCAGGAGACTCCAAATTTCGTTTTCTCACATAAACTTGATCGTAAATCACTCTAATCCACGATAGGTTACAGTACCTGCAATTTGGGGAGGTTAGGTTAGGTTACGTTGGTTAGGTTAGGTTAGGTTAGGTTAGGTTAGGTTAGGCTCAAATTTAACCAGGAGACTCCAAATTTCGTTTTCTCACATAAACTTGATCGTAAATCACTCTAATCCACGATAGGTTACAGTACCTGCAATTTGGGGAGGTTAGGTTAGGTTACGTTGGTTAGGTTAGGTTAGGTTAGGTTAGGTTAGGTTAGGCTCAAATTTAACCAGGAGACTCCAAATTTCGTTTTCTCACATAAACTTGATCGTAAATCACTCTAATCCACGATAGGTTACAGTACCTGCAATTTGGGGAGGTTAGGTTCGGTTACGTTGGTTAGGTTAGGTTAGGTTAGGTTAGGTTAGGTTAGGTTAGGTTAGGCTCAAATTTAACCAGGAGACTCCAAATTTCGTTTTCTCACATAAACTTGATCGTAAATCACTCTAATCCACGATAGGTTACAGTACCTGCAATTTGGGGAGGTTAGGTTAGGTTACGTTGGTTAGGTTAGGTTAGGTTAGGTTAGGTTAGGTTAGGCTCAAATTTAACCAGGAGACTCCAAATTTCGTTTTCTCACATAAACTTGATCGTAAATCACTCTAATCCACGATAGGTTACAGTACCTGCAATTTGGGGCGGTTAGGTTAGGTTACGTTGGTTAGGTTAGGTTAGGTTAGGTTAGGTTAGGCTCAAATTTAACCAGGAGACTCCAAATTTCGTTTTCTCACATAAACTTGATCGTAAATCACTCTAATCCACGATAGGTTACAGTACCTGCAATTTGGGGAGGTTAGGTTAGGTTACGTTGGTTAGGTTAGGTTAGGTTAGGTTAGGTTAGGTTAGGTTAGGTTAGGCTCAAATTTAACCAGGAGACTCCAAATTTCGTTTTCTCACATAAACTTGATCGTAAATCACTCTAATCCACGATAGGTTACAGTACCTGCAATTTGGGGAGGTTAGGTTAGGTTACGTTGGTTAGGTTAGGTTAGGTTAGGTTAGGTTAGGTTAGGCTCAAATTTAACCAGGAGACTCCAAATTTCGTTTTCTCACATAAACTTGATCGTAAATCACTCTAATCCACGATAGGTTACAGTACCTGCAATTTGGGGAGGTTAGGTTAGGTTACGTTGGTTAGGTTAGGTTAGGTTAGGTTAGGTTAGGTTAGGCTCAAATTTAACCAGGAGACTCCAAATTTCGTTTTCTCACATAAACTTGATCGTAAATCACTCTAATCCACGATAGGTTACAGTACCTGCAATTTGGGGAGGTTAGGTTAGGTTACGTTGGTTAGGTTAGGTTAGGTTAGGTTAGGTTAGGTTAGGCTCAAATTTAACCAGGAGACTCCAAATTTCGTTTTCTCACATAAACTTGATCGTAAATCACTCTAATCCACGATAGGTTACAGTACCTGCAATTTGGGGAGGTTAGGTTAGGTTACGTTGGTTAGGTTAGGTTAGGTTAGGTTAGGTTAGGTTAGGTTAGGCTCAAATTTAACCAGGAGACTCCAAATTTCGTTTTCTCACATAAACTTGATCGTAAATCACTCTAATCCACGATAGGTTACAGTACCTGCAATTTGGGGAGGTTAGGTTAGGTTACGTTGGTTAGGTTAGGTTAGGTTAGGTTAGGTTAGGTTAGGCTCAAATTTAACCAGGAGACTCCAAATTTCGTTTTCTCACATAAACTTGATCGTAAATCACTCTAATCCACGATAGGTTACAGTACCTGCAATTTGGGGAGGTTAGGTTAGGTTACGTTGGTTAGGTTCGGTTCGGTTAGGTTAGGTTAGGTTAGGTTAGGTTAGGCTCAAATTTAACCAGGAGACTCCAAATTTCGTTTTCTCACATAAACTTGATCGTAAATCACTCTAATCCACGATAGGTTACAGTACCTGCAATTTGGGGAGGTTAGGTTAGGTTACGTTGGTTAGGTTAGGTTAGGTTAGGTTAGGTTAGGTTAGGCTCAAATTTAACCAGGAGACTCCAAATTTCGTTTTCTCACATAAACTTGATCGTAAATCACTCTAATCCACGATAGGTTACAGTACCTGCAATTTGGGGAGGTTAGGTTAGGTTACGTTGGTTAGGTTCGGTTCGGTTAGGTTAGGTTAGGTTAGGTTAGGTTCGGCTCAAATTTAACCAGGAGACTCCAAATTTCGTTTTCTCACATAAACTTGATCGTAAATCACTCTAATCCACGATAGGTTACAGTACCTGCAATTTGGGGAGGTTAGGTTAGGTTACGTTGGTTAGGTTAGGTTAGGTTAGGTTAGGTTAGGTTAGGCTCAAATTTAACCAGGAGACTCCAAATTTCGTTTTCTCACATAAACTTGATCGTAAATCACTCTAATCCACGATAGGTTACAGTACCTGCAATTTGGGGAGGTTAGGTTAGGTTACGTTGGTTAGGTTAGGTTAGGTTAGGTTAGGTTAGGTTAGGCTCAAATTTAACCAGGAGACTCCAAATTTCGTTTTCTCACATAAACTTGATCGTAAATCACTCTAATCCACGATAGGTTACAGTACCTGCAATTTGGGGAGGTTAGGTTAGGTTACGTTGGTTAGGTTAGGTTAGGTTAGGTTAGGTTAGGTTAGGCTCAAATTTAACCAGGAGACTCCAAATTTCGTTTTCTCACATAAACTTGATCGTAAATCACTCTAATCCACGATAGGTTACAGTACCTGCAATTTGGGGAGGTTAGGTTAGGTTACGTTGGTTAGGTTAGGTTAGGTTAGGTTAGGTTAGGTTAGGCTCAAATTTAACCAGGAGACTCCAAATTTCGTTTTCTCACATAAACTTGATCGTAAATCACTCTAATCCACGATAGGTTACAGTACCTGCAATTTGGGGAGGTTAGGTTAGGTTACGTTGGTTAGGTTAGGTTAGGTTAGGTTAGGTTAGGTTAGGCTCAAATTTAACCAGGAGACTCCAAATTTCGTTTTCTCACATAAACTTGATCGTAAATCACTCTAATCCACGATAGGTTACAGTACCTGCAATTTGGGGAGGTTAGGTTAGGTTACGTTGGTTAGGTTAGGTTAGGTTAGGTTAGGTTAGGTTAGGCTCAAATTTAACCAGGAGACTCCAAATTTCGTTTTCTCACATAAACTTGATCGTAAATCACTCTAATCCACGATAGGTTACAGTACCTGCAATTTGGGGAGGTTAGGTTAGGTTACGTTGGTTAGGTTAGGTTAGGTTAGGTTAGGTTAGGTTAGGCTCAAATTTAACCAGGAGACTCCAAATTTCGTTTTCTCACATAAACTTGATCGTAAATCACTCTAATCCACGATAGGTTACAGTACCTGCAATTTGGGGAGGTTAGGTTAGGTTACGTTGGTTAGGTTAGGTTAGGTTAGGTTAGGTTAGGTTAGGCTCAAATTTAACCAGGAGACTCCAAATTTCGTTTTCTCACATAAACTTGATCGTAAATCACTCTAATCCACGATAGGTTACAGTACCTGCAATTTGGGGAGGTTAGGTTAGGTTACGTTGGTTAGGTTAGGTTAGGTTAGGTTAGGTTAGGTTAGGCTCAAATTTAACCAGGAGACTCCAAATTTCGTTTTCTCACATAAACTTGATCGTAAATCACTCTAATCCACGATAGGTTACAGTACCTGCAATTTGGGGAGGTTAGGTTAGGTTACGTTGGTTAGGTTAGGTTAGGTTAGGTTAGGTTAGGTTAGGCTCAAATTTAACCAGGAGACTCCAAATTTCGTTTTCTCACATAAACTTGATCGTAAATCACTCTAATCCACGATAGGTTACAATACCTGCAATTTGGGGAGGTTAGGTTAGGTTACGTTGGTTAGGTTAGGTTAGGTTAGGTTAGGTTAGGTTAGGTTAGGTTAGGTTAGGTTAGGTTAGGCCCAAATTTAACCAGGAGACTCCAAATTTCGTTTTCTCACATAAACTTGATCGTAAATCACTCTAATCCACGATAGGTTACAGTACCTGCAATTTGGGGAGGTTAGGTTAGGTTACGTTGGTTAGGTTAGGTTAGGTTAGGTTAGGTTAGGTTAGGTTAGGCTCAAATTTAACCAGGAGACTCCAAATTTCGTTTTCTCACATAAATTTGATCGTAAATCACTCTAATCCACGATAGGTTACAGTACCTGCAATTTGGGGAGGTTAGGTTAGGTTACGTTGGTTAGGTTAGGTTAGGTTAGGTTAGGTTAGGTTAGGTTAGGTTAGGTTAGGCTCAAATTTAACCAGGAGACTCCAAATTTCGTTTTCTCACATAAACTTGATCGTAAATCACTCTAATCCACGATAGGTTACAGTACCTGCAATTTGGGGAGGTTAGGTTAGGTTACGTTGGTTAGGTTAGGTTAGGTTAGGTTAGGTTAGGTTAGGTTAGGTTAGGCTCAAATTTAACCAGGAGACTCGAAATTTCGTTTTCTCACATAAACTTGATCGTAAATCACTCTAATCCACGATAGGTTACAGTACCTGCAATTTGGGGAGGTTAGGTTAGGTTACGTTGGTTAGGTTAGGTTAGGTTAGGTTAGGTTAGGTTAGGTTAGGTTAGGCTCAAATTTAACAAGGAGACTCCAAATTTCGTTTTCTCACATAAACTTGATCGTAAATCACTCTAATCCACGATAGGTTACAGTACCTGCAATTTGGGGAGGTTAGGTTAGGTTACGTTGGTTAGGTTAGGTTAGGTTAGGTTAGGTTAGGTTAGGTTAGGTTAGGCTCAAATTTAACCAGGAGACTCCAAATTTCGTTTTCTCACATAAACTTGATCGTAAATCACTCTAATCCACGATAGGTTACAGTACCTGCAATTTGGGGAGGTTAGGTTAGGTTACGTTGGTTAGGTTAGGTTAGGTTAGGTTAGGTTAGGTTAGGTTAGGCTCAAATTTAACCAGGAGACTCCAAATTTCGTTTTCTCACATAAACTTGATCGTAAATCACTCTAATCCACGATAGGTTACAGTACCTGCAATTTGGGGAGGTTAGGTTAGGTTACGTTGGTTAGGTTAGGTTAGGTTAGGTTAGGTTTGGTTAGGTTAGGCTCAAATTTAACCAGGAGACTCCAAATTTCGTTTTCTCACATAAACTTGATCGTAAATCACTCTAATCCACGATAGGTTACAGTACCTGCAATTTGGGGAGGTTAGGTTAGGTTACGTTGGTTAGGTTAGGTTAGGTTAGGTTAGGTTAGGTTAGGCTCAAATTTAACCAGGAGACTCCAAATTTCGTTTTCTCACATAAACTTGATCGTAAATCACTCTAATCCACGATAGGTTACAGTACCTGCAATTTGGGGAGGTTAGGTTAGATTATGTTGGTTAGGTTAGGTTAGGTTAGGTTAGGTTAGGTTAGGTTAGGTTAGGTTAGGCTCAAATTTAACCAGGAGACTCCAAATTTCGTTTTCTCACATAAACTTGATCGTAAATCACTCTAATCCACGATAGGTTACAGTACCTGCAATTTGGGGAGGTTAGGTTAGGTTACGTTAGGTTAGGTTAGGTTAGGTTAGGTTAGGTTAGGTTAGGCTCAAATTTAACCAGGAGACTCCAAATTTCGTTTTCTCACATAAACTTGATCGTAAATCACTCTAATCCACGATAGGTTACAGTACCTGCAATTTGGGGAGGTTAGGTTAGGTTACGTTGGTTAGGTTAGGTTAGGTTAGGTTAGGTTAGGTTAGGTTAGGCTCAAATTTAACCAGGAGACTCCAAATTTCGTTTTCTCACATAAACTTGATCGTAAATCACTCTAATCCACGATAGGTTACAGTACCTGCAATTTGGGGAGGTTAGGTTAGGTTACGTTGGTTAGGTTAGGTTAAGTTAGGTTAGGTTAGGTTAGGCTCAAATTTAACCAGGAGACTCCAAATTTCGTTTTCTCACATAAACTTGATCGTAAATCACTCTAATCCACGATAGGTTACAGTACCTGCAATTTGGGGAGGTTAGGTTAGGTTACGTTGGTTAGGTTAGGTTAGGTTAGGTTAGGTTAGGTTAGGTTAGGCTCAAATTTAACCAGGAGACTCCAAATTTCGTTTTCTCACATAAACTTGATCGTAAATCACTCTAATCCACGATAGGTTACAGTACCTGCAATTTGGGGAGGTTAGGTTAGGTTACGTTGGTTAGGTTAGGTTAGGTTAGGTTAGGTTAGGTTAGGCTCAAATTTAACCAGGAGACTCCAAATTTCGTTTTCTCACATAAACTTGATCGTAAATCACTCTAATCCACGATAGGTTACAGTACCTGCAATTTGGGGAGGTTAGGTTAGGTTACGTTGGTTAGGTTAGGTTAGGTTAGGTTAGGTTAGGTTAGGTTAGGCTCAAATTTAACCAGGAGACTCCAAATTTCGTTTTCTCACATAAACTTGATCGTAAATCACTCTAATCCACGATAGGTTACAGTACCTGCAATTTGGGGAGGTTAGGTTAGGTTACGTTGGTTAGGTTAGGTTGGGTTAGGTTAGGTTAGGTTAGGTTAGGTTAGGTTAGGCTCAAATTTAACCAGGAGACTCCAAATTTCGTTTTCTCACATAAACTTGATCGTAAATCACTCTAATCCACGATAGGTTACAGTACCTGCAATTTGGGGAGGTTAGGTTAGGTTACGTTGGTTAGGTTAGGTTAGGTTAGGTTAGGTTAGGCTCAAATTTAACCAGGAGACTCCAAATTTCGTTTTCTCACATAAACTTGATCGTAAATCACTCTAATCCACGATAGGTTACAGTACCTGCAATTTGGGGAGGTTAGGTTAGGTTACGTTGGTTAGGTTAGGTTAGGTTAGGTTAGGTTAGGTTAGGTTAGGCTCAAATTTAACCAGGAGACTCCAAATTTCGTTTTCTCACATAAACTTGATCGTAAATCACTCTAATCCACGATAGGTTACAGTACCTGCAATTTGGGGAGGTTAGGTTAGGTTACGTTGGTTAGGTTAGGTTAGGTTAGGTTAGGTTAGGTTAGGTTAGGCTCAAATTTAACCAGGAGACTCCAAATTTCGTTTTCTCACATAAACTTGATCGTAAATCACTCTAATCCACGATAGGTTACAGTACCTGCAATTTGGGGAGGTTAGGTTAGGTTACGTTGGTTAGGTTAGGTTAGGTTAGGTTAGGTTAGGTTAGGTTAGGCTCAAATTTAACCAGGAGACTCCAAATTTCGTTTTCTCACATAAACTTGATCGTAAATCACTCTAATCCACGATAGGTTACAGTACCTGCAATTTGGGGAGGTTAGGTTAGGTTACGTTGGTTAGGTTAGGTTAGGTTAGGTTAGGTTAGGTTAGGTTAGGTTAGGCTCAAATTTAACCAGGAGACTCCAAATTTCGTTTTCTCACATAAATTTGATCGTAAATCACTCTAATCCACGATAGGTTACAGTACCTGCAATTTGGGGAGGTTAGGTTAGGTTACGTTGGTTAGGTTAGGTTAGGTTAGGTTAGGTTAGGTTAGGTTAGGTTAGGTTAGGTTAGGCTCAAATTTAACCAGGAGACTCCAAATTTCGTTTTCTCACATAAACTTGATCGTAAATCACTCTAATCCACGATAGGTTACAGTACCTGCAATTTGGGGAGGTTAGGTTAGGTTACGTTGGTTAGGTTAGGTTAGGTTAGGTTAGGTTAGGTTAGGCTCAAATTTAACCAGGAGACTCCAAATTTCGTTTTCTCACATAAACTTGATCGTAAATCACTCTAATCCACGATAGGTTACAGTACCTGCAATTTGGGGAGGTTAGGTTAGGTTACGTTGGATAGGTTAGGTTAGGTTAGGTTAGGTTAGGTTAGGTTAGGCTCAAATTTAACCAGGAGACTCCAAATTTCGTTTTCTCACATAAATTTTATCGTAAATCACTCTAATCCACGATAGGTTACAGTACCTGCAATTTGGGGAGGTTAGGTTAGGTTACGTTGGTTAGGTTAGGTTAGGTTAGGTTAGGTTAGGTTAGGTTAGGTTAGGCTCAAATTTAACCAGGAGACTCCAAATTTCGTTTTCTCACATAAACTTGATCGTAAATCACTCTAATCCACGATAGGTTACAGTACCTGCAATTTGGGGAGGTTAGGTTAGGTTACATTGGTTAGGTTAGGTTAGGTTAGGTTAGGTTAGGCTCAAATTTAACCAGGAGACTCCAAATTTCGTTTTCTCACATAAACTTGATCGTAAATCACTCTAATCCACGATAGGTTACAGTACCTGCAATTTGGGGAGGTTAGGTTAGTTAACGTTGGTTAGGTTAGGTTAGGTTAGGTTAGGTTAGGCTCAAATTTAACCAGGAGACTCCAAATTTCGTTTTCTCACATAAACTTGATCGTAAATCACTCTAATCCACGATAGGTTACAGTACCTGCAATTTGGGGAGGTTAGGTTAGGTTACGTTGGTTAGGTTAGGTTAGGTTAGGTTAGGTTAGGTTAGGCTCAAATTTAACCAGGAGACTCCAAATTTCGTTTTCTCACATAAACTTGATCGTAAATCACTCTAATCCACGATAGGTTACAGTACCTGCAATTTGGGGAGGTTAGGTTAGGTTACGTTGGTTAGGTAAGGTTAGGTTAGGTTAGGTTAGGTTAGGTTAGGTTAGGTTAGGCTCAAATTTAACCAGGAGACTCCAAATTTCGTTTTCTCACATAAACTTGATCGTAAATCACTCTAATCCACGATAGGTTACAGTACCTGCAATTTGGGGAGGTTAGGTTAGGTTACGTTGGTTAGGTTAGGTTAGGTTAGGTTAGGTTAGGTTAGGCTCAAATTTAACCAGGAGACTCCAAATTTCGTTATCTCACATAAACTTGATCGTAAATCACTCTAATCCACGATAGGTTACAGTACCTGCAATTTGGGGAGGTTAGGTTAGGTTACGTTGGTTAGGTTAGGTTAGGTTAGGTTAGGTTAGGTTAGGTTAGGCTCAAATTTAACCAGGAGACTCCAAATTTCGTTTTCTCACATAAACTTGATCGTAAATCACTCTACTCCACGATAGGTTACAGTACCTGCAATTTGGGGAGGTTAGGTTAGGTTACGTTGGTTATGTTATGTTATGTTATGTTATGTTAGGTTAGGTTAGGATAGGCTCAAATTTAACCAGGAGACTCCAAATTTCGTTTTCTCACATAAACTTGATCGTAAATCACTCTAATCCACGATAGGTTACAGTACCTGCAATTTGGGGAGGTTAGGTTAGGTTACGTTGGTTAGGTTAGGTTAGGTTAGGTTAGGTTAGGTTAGGTTAGGTTAGGCTCAAATTTAACCAGGAGACTCCAAATTTCGTTTTCTCACATAAACTTGATCGTAAATCACTCTAATCCACGATAGGTTACAGTACCTGCAATTTGGGGAGGTTAGGTTAGGTTACGTTGGTTAGGTTAGGTTAGGTTAGGTTAGGTTAGGTTAGGTTAGGTTAGGCTCAAATTTAACCAGGAGACTCCAAATTTCGTTTTCTCACATAAACTTGATCGTAAATCACTCTAATCCACGATAGGTTACAGTACCTGCAATTTGGGGAGGTTAGGTTAGGTTACGTTGGTTAGGTTAGGTTAGGTTAGGTTAGGTTAGGTTAGGTTAGGCTCAAATTTAACCAGGAGACTCCAAATTTCGTTTTCTCACATAAACTTGATCGTAAATCACTCTAATCCACGATAGGTTACAGTACCTGCAATTTGGGGAGGTTAGGTTAGGTTACGTTGGTTAGGTTAGGTTAGGTTAGGTTAGGTTAGGTTAGGTTAGGCTCAAATTTAACCAGGAGACTCCAAATTTCGTTTTCTCACATAAACTTGATCGTAAATCACTCTAATCCACGATAGGTTACAGTACCTGCAATTTGGGGAGGTTAGGTTAGGTTACGTTGGTTAGGTTAGGTTAGGTTAGGTTAGGTTAGGTTAGGCTCAAATTTAACCAGGAGACTCCAAATTTCGTTTTCTCACATAAACTTGATCGTAAATCACTCTAATCCACGATAGGTTACAGTACCTGCAATTTGGGGAGGTTAGGTTAGGTTACGTTGGTTAGGTTAGGTTAGGTTAGGTTAGGTTAGGTTAGGTTAGGTTAGGCTCAAATTTAACCAGGAGACTCCAAATTTCGTTTTCTCACATAAACTTGATCGTAAATCACTCTAATCCACGATAGGTTACAGTACCTGCAATTTGGGGAGGTTAGGTTAGGTTACGTTGGTTAGGTTAGGTTAGGTTAGGTTAGGTTAGGTTAGGTTAGGCTCAAATTTAACCAGGAGACTCCAAATTTCGTTTTCTCACATAAACTTGATCGTAAATCACTCTAATCCACGATAGGTTACAGTACCTGCAATTTGGGGAGGTTAGGTTAGGTTACGTTGGTTAGGTTAGGTTAGGTTAGGTTAGGTTAGGTTAGGCTCAAATTTAACCAGGAGACTCCAAATTTCGTTTTCTCACATAAACTTGATCGTAAATCACTCTAATCCACGATAGGTTACAGTACCTGCAATTTGGGGAGGTTAGGTTAGGTTACGTTGGTTAGGTTAGGTTAGGTTAGGTTAGGTTAGGTTAGGCTCAAATTTAACCAGGAGACTCCAAATTTCGTTTTCTCACATAAACTTGATCGTAAATCACTCTAATCCACGATAGGTTACAGTACCTGCAATTTGGGGAGGTTAGGTTAGGTTACGTTGGTTAGGTTAGGTTAGGTTAGGTTAGGTTAGGTTAGGTTAGGCTCAAATTTAACCAGGAGACTCCAAATTTCGTTTTCTCACATAAACTTGATCGTAAATCACTCTAATCCACGATAGGTTACAGTACCTGCAATTTGGGGAGGTTAGGTTAGGTTACGTTGGTTAGGTTAGGTTAGGTTAGGTTAGGTTAGGTTAGGCTCAAATTTAACCAGGAGACTCCAAATTTCGTTTTCTCACATAAACTTGATCGTAAATCACTCTAATCCACGATAGGTTACAGTACCTGCAATTTGGGGAGGTTAGGTTAGGTTACGTTGGTTAGGTTAGGTTAGGTTAGGTTAGGTTAGGTTAGGTTAGGTTAGGTTAGGCTCAAATTTAACCAGGAGACTCCAAATTTCGTTTTCTCACATAAACTTGATCGTAAATCACTCTAATCCACGATAGGTTACAGTACCTGCAATTTGGGGAGGTTAGGTTAGGTTACGTTGGTTAGGTTAGGTTAGGTTAGGTTAGGTTAGGTTAGGCTCAAATTTAACCAGGAGACTCCAAATTTCGTTTTCTCACATAAACTTGATCGTAAATCACTCTAATCCACGATAGGTTACAGTACCTGCAATTTGGGGAGGTTAGGTTAGGTTACGTTGGTTAGGTTAGGTTAGGTTAGGTTAGGTTAGGTTAGGTTAGGCTCAAATTTAACCAGGAGACTCCAAATTTCGTTTTCTCACATAAACTTGATCATAAATCACTCTAATCCACGATAGGTTACAGTACCTGCAATTTGGGGAGGTTAGGTTAGGTTACGTTGGTTAGGTTAGGTTAGGTTAGGTTAGGTTAGGTTAGGCTCAAATTTAACCAGGAGACTCCAAATTTCGTTTTCTCACATAAACTTGATCGTAAATCACTCTAATCCACGATAGGTTACAGTACCTGCAATTTGGGGAGGTTAGGTTAGGTTACGTTGGTTAGGTTAGGTTAGGTTAGGTTAGGTTAGGCTCAAATTTAACCAGGAGACTCCAAATTTCGTTTTCTCACATAAACTTGATCGTAAATCACTCTAATCCACGATAGGTTACAGTACCTGCAATTTGGGGAGGTTAGGTTAGGTTACGTTGGTTAGGTTAGGTTAGGTTAGGTTAGGTTAGGTTAGGTTAGGCTCAAATTTAACCAGGAGACTCCAAATTTCGTTTTCTCACATAAACTTGATCGTAAATCACTCTAATCCACGATAGGTTACAGTACCTGCAATTTGGGGAGGTTAGGTTAGGTTACGTTGGTTAGGTTAGGTTAGGTTAGGTTAGGTTAGGTTAGGTTAGGCTCAAATTTAACCAGGAGACTCCAAATTTCGTTTTCTCACATAAACTTGATCGTAAATCACTCTAATCCACGATAGGTTACAGTACCTGCAATTTGGGGAGGTTAGGTTAGGTTACGTTGGTTAGGTTAGGTTGGGTTAGGTTAGGTTAGGTTAGGTTAGGTTAGGTTAGGCTCAAATTTAACCAGGAGACTCCAAATTTCGTTTTCTCACATAAACTTGATCGTAAATCACTCTAATCCACGATAGGTTACAGTACCTGCAATTTGGGGAGGTTAGGTTAGGTTACGTTGGTTAGGTTAGGTTAGGTTAGGTTAGGTTAGGTTAGGTTAGGTTAGGTTAGGTTAGGCTCAAATTTAACCAGGAGACTCCAAATTTCGTTTTCTCACATAAACTTGATCGTAAATCACTCTAATCCACGATAGGTTACAGTACCTGCAATTTGGGGAGGTTAGGTTAGGTTAAGTTGGTTAGGTTAGGTTAGGTTAGGTTAGGTTAGGTTAGGTTAG